>NW_006787395.1:299342-426583 GCF_000442215.2 Lipotes vexillifer
CAGCAGTCTCATAGTATCATTTTTGCTGAATCCTATTGATCAAAACTAGTTATTAGACCAGGATTCAAGGGTGGAGAAGTAGACTCCATTTCTTGATGAGATAAGTGGTTCAAGCATATTGCAAAAGAGTGTACACACAAAGATAGAAGGAATTACTATGCCCATTTTTGCAAACTATCATAAACATTATGTATTTGAGAATTACTTGTACATTTTATACTCCTGGCCTGTTGTTATAGACTTCCAATATAGGCATTGGGAAATACAAAAATTATTATTTTTAATAGACTTTATTTTTTGGAGCAGTTTTAGGTTCACAGAAAAGTTGAGTGGAAATTACAGAGAGCTCTTGTGTATCCTCTGACTCCACACACCCACAGCCTCCTCACTCTCAACATCTTGCACCAGTGGGACATTTGTAACAATTTATGAATGTACTTTAACAAGTCATTATCACCCAAAGATCACAGTTTGTATTAAGATTCACTGTTGGTGTATAGGTTTTGACAAATGTGGAAGGACATGTATCTAGCATTGTGGTATAGTACAGAATTAGTTTCATTGCCTAAAAATCCTCTGTTTTCTACCTGTACATCAAAGATAATTTAAAAAAAAAACTATTTTTAGGAAAACATGAATAGTCTTACATAGCACAAATGTGACCATCACAAAGGAAATAAGGAAATGATTTGTATTGTACATCATTCTTTGGGTTTCCAAAACAAAGAGATCTGAGGAAAATATAATGGAAATTATTCATTTAATCATGCTACAACTCACACACACACACACACACACACACACACACACACACACACACATACAGCTGTTAAAAAAATACAATATTAAAATGCATTAAAAATGCTAAACCATTACCTTTCAGAAATATAATTTTAGATGGTTAATACCAAGAGAAAAGCTCTTAATGTTTATTAATCATACAAAGTCTCTTTCTGGAATAGCTCCTGCAGCCCAACAATCCGTCAACTCCTATCATAGCTCCAGTGTTGCATTTTCTTATCTCTGTAGATATTCAGGTTGACTCAGGATATATTCCTAACACTCAGGCTCCTCTGGCTGCATGGACCACTCCATTGCCCCCTTTTTCTATGGATCAGGACCTAAAAGGAATTATGACCTTTTGGTCAGTCCATTCAGATACACACAGGGACAAACTACCCAGTTTGTCTGCATATGCATTGCTTTGTCAGGAAAAAGCCTTTCATTCAGCAATTTAACAATAATTAATCACAATGCTCACCTTGAAGGGTGCCAAGTTTATATTCCCTATGAGGCAGTGCAAAACACACAACCCGTGAATTATTGATACTTCCATATGGAGGCTTACTCTCATATTTTGTATGTAATTCCTAAATGTTAACACTTAATACAAAAATGTTGATCACTGGTTAGGTTTCATTTTAAATCCAAGGAGAAAACCAACAAGTAAACAGATGAAACTTATTTTATCTCAGAATCCAAAACAAAAAGAAATCGCTCAGTGAAAACTTATCTGATAATCTTCATGAAAGAAATGCACAAATTTTGATAGTGGTTTCTGCTGTATTCTCTTCTCTGAGATGCTTTTATTTGTATGAAACATTAATTTTACCCTTGTTTCTTTGTATTTTTATGTGTTCCTTTAGCTTGTCAAGTTCAACTTTGTAATGATGGAAAGCAGTATTACTCCTATAATTTCTGGTTTCCCTGAGGTGTTTCCTCATGGCTGAGATTTATTAAAGGATAGTAAGATAACACTTTAGATTTCATAAAAACCTTGTTGAAGTAACCTTTCTGTCCTTAGTTGCAAAAGTTTACTAAAACATTTGAAGAGCCAAAATTACGTGTTGCTGTGAATCACGTACAGGACAGAATAAGAAATACGTAAACCAGAATGTATATAAGCTTCTTCAGTCAAAAGGCATTGAATTTATGTGTTTAATAAATAATAAATAGGACTTCCCTTGTGGCGCAGTGGTTGAGAGTCCACTTGCCGATGCAGGGGATACGGGTTCGTGCCCCGGTCCGGGAAGATCCCATGTGCCGCGGAGCTGCTAGGCCCGTGAGCCATGGCCGCTGAGCCTGTGTGTCCGAAGCCTGTGCTCCGCAACGGGAGAGGCCACAACAGTGAGAGCCCCGCATACCTCAAAAAAAATAAAATAAAATAAAATAAATAAACAATAAATAAAAATGACCCAGTCTCTGCCTATCCATGTGTCTGTTCCCTGCAGCGTAGTCACAGAGGTCTCATTCTTATGAGCACCCTCTGTCTCCTCTTCCACAAAACCTTTGCTAAAGTATTTCCAATTCCTGGAACTTTCTCTTTTTTCTTGTCACCTACTTAACTACTAACTGATATATTTCAACAGCAACTAGCTACAACATGCATAGTTCATTTTCTTGAGTTAGATGCTCTCTAGGTGGAGAGAAAAATTAAAGAAAGTGAACAAGTAAAACACTGGTCAATGACAATGATCCAGGAGCCTCTAAGACCATCCTAACATCTATGCAAAAAGGGAGCCACACATTATTTTCTTAATTTTCAAAGCACCTATTTACTCCTTGTTTTCTAAGATATAAACAAGCACAATCAAATCTATATATTAAATCTATTTTTTCTTTAAAATTAAAGGATTTTTAAAATTAAAGATAGAGAATTATAATTTATTATTTAAAAAAATTAAATAAAATCATTAACAGTCTTTAATATTTTAAAATCTCTTGTAAATATGTAAAACCTTCTGTCTTATGTGACAACCCCCTCCAAGTTGTTAACCCATTTGAAATTTCAAGCTCCCAGCTGGGCAAAACTTATCTTCTCTTTTACTTTTCACCATATGTATTTATTACCATCAAGCATACTATTTAATTTATTGACTTTTTAATTTTTTATCTCCCCTAACACCCTAGAATATTAATATCATTTTTGTTTTGTTTATGATATAACGCAGTGCCTAGATCTGTGTTTGTCCTATTGTAGATGTTAAGAGTATATTTACATTTGACTGATGAATACTTTATTGAAAGCAATGAAATAATGTATTTGGGGAGAAAAACAAGTGAGAAGTGAAGTCAGGTGGATGGATGTTTAAGGAAGGTTATAATAAGTCATTCATATGAGTCATTAACAAAGACATTAAGGAGGCAGAGGAAGACCTGGTCATGTTTCAGGCTAGAAACATGATCAACATGGTTCATGATTCATGTTGATAAATGTTCAAATGACAAGTAGTCATCACAGAGCAGTGGTCTAGGAAAGATGAAAAATCAGAGGATGAAGAAATGAAGCTTGATAATGGCCAGACCCTTAACAAATGAGTACCATGTTTGGCGGAAGCTAGCTGCCCAGATATAAAGTAAAGCAGACAAGAAGCTATTACCCATTTGCTTGTAGACAGCATGCCCCTATTCAGTTCAGCACTAGTCAGGATCTCTCAGAACATATTCTAGTTTTCAATAAGGCATTGCCCTCAATCTTCCACCTCAGTTAACATCCTATGCACAAGCCAAAAATCTAAGAGGTTTCCACCTATTTTTAATCTATTACAACCTTTATTTATTTTACCTCCAAAATATGCAATTAGTTCAAATATCCCTCTACATACCAACTAACAATACCGTAATGTGAGCCCCTTTATGAGGTACCTACATTTACGTCACATACCATCCACTTGGGTAAATTTATTAGAATGCCTATCTGATCATAAAGAACATTTGCTTTAACATTCTAATTGATTTTTATTGCTGTAAGAATTGAAACAAAATAAGAACCCCACAAAACCTACTCATAGGATTATACCTCTTTAGCTTTATCTCGTGGCAATCTTCACCCCTGTACTTCCAACTATAGCAATACCCACTTCCTTTTCTTCCCTCTCTCTCCCCACAAAACATTTATTTGTCCTTTTTCTTCTCCCTGGAATATTGTCTTCCTTTTTTGTTCTCAGTTAATAGTTTCTTTTTCTTCATATATCAGTTAAATTATTGTTCCCTTGACTCCTATAGTTCCTTATGCTATATACATCTCTCACACACAATTCTTAACAGAGTTATAATTATTCATTTATTTTTTGCTGGATCATTTAATTTATGGTAGTTTTCCTATCTAGATTATAAATTAAGTTCTTTTTGTGCACTATGATACATCCAGTACCTAAAACTCAAAAAATTATTAATGAATGTATGGATGACTGAAAGCATTCCTCCATGCCAGTATTTCTATAGGTATATTCTCCAGGTAGCTTTTTGTTTCCACCATCAAATCAGAGTTAGGTGCTCTCCCAGACTTGAATTACATGCTGGCCAGCCTGAAGTTATGGGGATGGCTCCACTGGTCATTGCCCTAGAGGGGTCTCTCTTCCTGGATCTTGACCCCGAGCTCCAGGAAGCTCCATCCTTCAAAACCTAGGTGGGGTAGCCACACCTTCAGGGCTTTGGGTAGCAGTGGTGGGCACTCAGGACTGCTGAAACCCAAGGGATACTCTTCTACCTTTGAAACCAAGAAGGCAGTCCTGATGATCTCTGAATACCCCTGGGGATCATTTTTTTCTTTGTCTTAAAGAATATCACATGTTAACAGCTGAACAGCTCTATGGTGCCATCCTGTAAAATTTAGCAAGTCCAACACCCTCCCTTCATCCCATCCTATTTTCTTCCCCTTCAGTTGAAACTGGATGTTTTCCTGTGGGGTGGCTGAGGAAGTCTGTGATTCCCACCCACACTAGTCTCCTTACTAAATGGTCACCTGACCACACCCCTTAGGGTTCTCTTCCCAATATACTTTCTCATATTTGCAATATGAACAAGGTGAGAATTTTCCAAATTTTTAAATTTTGCTTCACTTTTGATGAAAATGTCCATCTTTAAGTCATTTATTTTGTCATACTTTATCATAAGCTTTCAAGAGAAGCTAAGCCACACCTTCAATACTTTGCTTAGAAAGAGTTTCAGTCAAATATTCAATCACATTGCTCACAAATTCTACCTTCTACAAACTACAGGACACAAACACAATGCAGCCACGTTCTCTGTCGCTTGAAAACATGAATGGCCTTTCCTCCATGTTCAACGGGATGTCCTCTTGTCCAATAGCATGTCCTTCATTTCCATCCAGGAACTCATCAGAATGGCCTTCACCACTCATATCTCTACGACATTCTGTTCACAACCACTTAGGTTTTCTCTTAGAAGACTGAGGCACTCTCCATACCTCTCCTCTTTTCATTCAGGGCCCTCAACAGAATTGTCTTTAAAGTCCTTTCACAGAAATGTAGACTTTTCTAGCATGCACCTCCAAACTCTTCCAGCATCTTCCCATCACCCCATTCCAGAGCCACAGAATTTTCAGGTATTGATTACAGCAGTAACCACACTTTTTGGTACCAATATCGAATTTCTGTCTTAGTCTATTTTGGCTTTTATAACAAAAAGACACAGATCTCACAGCTCTATAGACTGGATGTCCAGACCAAGGTGCCAGCATGGTCAGATTCTGGTGAGAATCCTCCCCCCTGGTGCAGAATGCCAACTTCTCCTTTTGTCCTCACCTGGTAGAAGGGGCAAGAGAGCTCTCTCAGGCCTCTTATAAGGGCATTGATCTCATTCATGAAGGCTCTGCCTTCATGATCTAATCACCTCCTAATAGCATCACACTGGTACTAGAATTTCAACATATGACTTCTGTGGGAACACAAACATTCAGACTGTATGTCAGACCATAAAAGACAATGCTTGTTGTATATTTTATTGGATTCCTGAGAATTTTCAATTAAATAATGACCTTGTACAAAACTCTTCAAATCCTACCCCAATGGTAAATGGCAGAATCTCTTCCTGTTCCAGATTCCTTGTCTAGGTGGGCCACTCTATGAGCAAATTCCAGACAAGATGGTCCTTGACAATACACTCTATGTGGTACCTTCTTGTCCCATGGGAACACATGCAAACTTATCTCAGTAAACAGTGAACATGCAGCTGCTCTCACACAGGCACTTGCCCCCTGCTGTGCCATCACAAGCACCTCCAACCTTCCTCCATTTTTCTTCCTATAAAAGACAACTTAGGTGAAAATTATAAAGACCTCAATAGTCGTGGGGTGAAAAGAACTGACTCCCATTCACTCAAATCCCTGGAAAACCTTCCCCAAAATTTGCTGTCTCTCAACTTCTGCCTCAGTGTTTTTGTATATTTAAGTTGATATTTGGCTAAAGGCCTCAAGAATAGTTTGGTAAGACCCCTTTGTGAGGCTCCTGTTGAGGATGGAGCACCTCATTTGTAAATATGGAAGGACCCGTTACCTCCTGCTTTGTGTAAAGTCCTTTATGGCCTCAGCTAAGAGTGAGAAATATATTCCATTTAACCTCCTCTTAAACACACAAGCACCCACGTACATTCACGCACACACACACACATACACACACACACACCAGTGTAGAGACGAATTAAAGGCTTTTTTTTTTCCTTCTAGTTTTAAGCTTCAGTACAGCATGACAGTATATTTTTTTAAATCTAGTCTTAGGAAGTATTCTGGATATATTCAGATTTTGCTCAATGTAAAATAGGTACTTTTCCCAGAATTTTAGATTGTAAGTATCTTAAAATCCTTTAAACAGGTTTGGAGTAGGTGTGGAAGCAAAGGAGTATATGTGAAAAGAAATTTATGGGGCTTCCCTGGTGGCGCAGTGCTTGAGAGTCCGCCTGCCGATGCAGGAGACGCGGGTTCGTGCCCCGTTTCGGGAGGATCCCGCGTGCCGCGGAGCGGCTGGGCCCGTGAGCCATGGCCGCTGGGCCTGCGCGTCCGGAGCCTGTGCTCCGCAAATGGGAGAGGCCGCGACAGTGAGAGGCCCGCATAACGCAAGAAAAAAAAAAAAAAGAAAAAAAAAAAAAAAAGAAATTTATGGAAGTATTCTTAGTTTAAAAGAAATAGTTTATGGGGAGGAAGTATTTTCCATCACTCCTAAATTTTTAAATAGCTCTAAATTCAATATTTTATTTTCAACGTACATTATCAAAGGAATAATAAATGTTGGATCTGTGTTTTAAAATCTAATAAGAATTTATAGAAAGACAGAGTTCTAAATGCTTTTAAAAGTAAGTGGAAAGTGAGAACTTCAATTGCCTACTCACCTGAAAGCATACGTTAAATGATTACATTCATTAAGCAATGTTATTCCTGACAGATTTCAAGATGATAAAAAAAGTTTATATTTTGATCGTAGAAAGTTTCCACCGTTGCCTCCATTAGGTCATGTGGTTAGTATGCAATGAATTCAAAAATGTCTTAAGTCAAAAGTCAAAGGAAAACAAGTTCTTTTTTGTTTATCTTATTTTGCTTTGCTTTTGCATTTGCTCCATGAATATTGCCTATTCTTTCAAGGCAGAACACTTAAAACAAACTCATGATTAAATACCAAAATGAAAACAAAATTCTGGCAGAATTGTCTTGCAATATTCAGCATTCTTCCACATC
The DNA here is from genome assembly GCF_000442215.2 of Lipotes vexillifer. NCBI lineage: Eukaryota > Metazoa > Chordata > Mammalia > Artiodactyla > Lipotidae > Lipotes > Lipotes vexillifer. Next base: position 306,811 of record NW_006787395.1, read on the forward strand.
TATATTGGGTCAACCACTGTTTAAACAACATGATTGAGGAAAGCCTGGAGCCACCATGATGCTGCAAATAAATATGGGTGTGTAAGTCAGAGATTGTAGGCTTGCTTCTCAGATAAGGGGGGTCAGATGAGAAGGCTGCAGTTTACAGGTGCATGAAGGGAGTTGGATCTCAAGGTTGTTTTCCAGCCATTGGCAGTGTAATTATTTGAGGGTCGTGCATGGGCTGATGCAGCAGACTGAAAATCAGCCCGATTTCCCATTTTTCACTTTCTCTATTTGGAGATAGAGCATCCTCTCCTCCTGAGTTTTAGCCATACACACATCCATCTATGGGAAACCAAATTTCCAAAGTCTTCTGCAGCTGGTACAGCTGTGTGGCCACGTTTTGATGATCAGAATGTGAGGGAAGGTACTATGTGAAACTTCTCAATTGCCTGTTCATAGGAACAACACCATATGCCCAACACTTTCTTCATCACTGTGGCTGGAAAATAAATGTGCTTCAAAACCCACTTCACATGAGCGCCATCCTAGGAAATGGAGCTGTAAAAAAAGAATTCTGTTTCTGGAAAAGCCTACCCTGGACCTGTCATGGAAAGCTAGACTAATATTATGTGAGTATTATGTGAGTAAAATGAACCTCTGTGTTATCTGAGCTGTCACTGAGGGAAGGGGAGTTTTCTCTTACAACATCTTTGCTGTACTCTATTTAATAGTAGAATTTGTAATTTAATAGAAGAATTTCAAGATGTTTATAAAACTAAGGTGTTAGCTTAGTTTTCTTTTCTTCCTTGAGTTTGAAATAAAATAGTCTCAATAACATGACCTTAATCTGTGGGAAGTCCCAACATTCTCCTCAAGATTTTGTGAACTTCTGTGAGTTTATTTTTCTTATAAATATGCCAACCATGTTGGACTCCCATTCCTTAAGTTTTAAACTTATTTGATTTTCCTTCTCAAAGCTGGTGTCCTCTTCCAACTCTAGGCAAAACCCTGGGTGCAACTCAGCCACTTTCTGCCCCAATCGACCTCAAAAAAGAACAATTTCTTAAGGAGTTTGAGAAGCCAACATCGTTGAAGATGTGCTGAAAATGAAGAACTTACCTGGGCAGGGGTGCAGGCATGAGCTCATATTTCTGCATCCCCAATTTGAAACAGGTATCCAACCGTGCAGCTGTAGGAACTCTTCACCATTCATTTTTTTCTTTTCTTTTCTTTTCTTTTATTATTTTATATTTTAGAGACTTTTTAAATTTATTTTTTTCTTGGTCATGCCCTGTGGCTTGCAGGACCTCAGTTCCTCAACCAGGGAGAGAACCCAGGCCACAGCAGTGAAAGCCTGGATTCTAGGCTTCACTTTAGGGTCACTCTTTGCCCACTATGCAAAGTTCTGCTCACATTTCTCACCTGAACAGCCCTGTAAACCCCAGTGTTTAAACAGACAGCCTGTGATGTCAGCTTCTGTGTTCAAAACTAGTTCAACTAGTAGCTGTGAGGCTTACCGTCATTTTCTGAATTTGATTTTCAAAAATGTTAATAAAATGTACCCTTTGTTATAAGATGATTGCCAGATAAAGTAAAATAATAAACCTGAGACATTTAGCAGAGTGCCTCAGATAAATCAATCTATATGTATCACCTATCATCTTCTATCATCTACTGATCTATCTAACCACCTATCTATAGCATTCTATCTTTATTTCTCTTTCTATACATGTCTGCTAGAAAAAAAAGCCTGATTACCACATTCTTTAAGTCTACCGTAAGTAAAATAAGCCATATTCCATGAGTGGATTAAAAACACAACTCACATATTTCTCTCGTTTCAATTCATGTTTGTTTCTAAACTCTGTCAAAAGCTGTGTCAAGATAAGAAAGACATATATGCTTTGGAACAAGAACAGGTCAAGAATCAACAATACAGGGCAGAAATATATAGTATATAATATATAATATAATATACTATATAATACATAATATATATTATATAATATGTTCATAATATTATATATTATATAATATAAATATAAGTTATAAAGAATATATAATATACTACATATTATAACTAATATATATGAAGTATAATATATAATTTTATATACATAATTGTATATAAAATTATATTTATTATATAATATATGTTATTTTATATACAATTATGTATATATAATTATATATATTATACATTATATTTTATATATCATCATCATAATAATAATATAATATATAAAATAACAAATAATTAATAAAATATTAAAAAATAATATATTTTATTGATATTAATATTTTATATAATGTATAATATATAAATATATGATAGATATATGTTACATAATATAAATGTATTATAAATATGTATAAAATGTATATTATATACAATAATTAAAATATATTATAGTATATTAATATATTGTATATTAAAATTATATATTTTATACAATTTTAATTCATATTGTATATGAATACATAGTTTTCAAATTTTCTTTAGTCATTAGCATTTTATTTTTCACTAAGTTCACAAATTTCTTAATCCACTAAATCTGTTTTGAGATAAGCCATCTTTAAAGCCAAATTTGCTCATGAATGTAAGTGTTTTGGTAGAACGAATGTTTTCTGTGGCAGGGGAGAGGGTAATTTAATTTTAAGGATTACTGTGATATAAAGATTGAGTGACATTGCCTGAGAAGAAGCCGACCTCCTAAGCATGCTTCTGTCTGATGTTTCTTAAAATTTGTGGACTTTTCTCCCTAAAATGTGTTAGGATATCATAGGCCATGTATCGCCATTACATGTGTATAGTATATGTGTATTTCCTTCCAAGCTCACTGACAGTCCCATCTGTCATAAAATAAGAATTAAACTTTTCTAGTTGTGTAGGTACCCCCATGCCTGGGTCTGAGAAGAGGGAACACCCTGCTGAAAAACCAGGGTGAGGTGCTGCCAGCAGAAAGTAATGTGAAGTGAGCTCTCAAAGGGCAGGAGACACTGCATAGACCTTTCTTCCCACACAGTGACCCTCTGGTCTTAATCCCAGTTCATGCCACCCTCCACCCCTTCCCCCACCAAGCTTCCTAATGCACAGCACACATGTGCGCACAAAGCAGGAGCCCCTGCATTTCTTATCAATCATGAGGGTGTGATGCTAATTGTCAGCATTCATTGGGGCTCTCACACTTTAGTCACCTCTACTGATGTGCACGTGTGCCGTAACACGATACATGATCTCAAAACAAATCCTCTCAAGTTCCAGGTAAAAGGATGCTCTGGGGGAGCTCTAGGTCAAATGCCACATTAGCAACAGTGTAAAGCAGTTTTGGGAAAGCCAGAGAACCCAGGATTCTTTTGAATTAGAAGAAGATATCGGTGAGCATTTATTTCAGGTATGTGAATACTTTGTTTAAGGTGGTTCCATTGACTCACCACTACTTCTCTAGAAGCTTCAGCAACTTACAGATGACTGAGAAATGTTTGTTGACTAGCTATGGTATGAAATGACATCTTTAGTCAGGTTCAGTTCTGTGTCATTCCTTTTAAAGTAGCAAGACAAAATTAAGGGAATGCACTGCGATAATACACCATTACTTGTTTTTAACATTGTTAGACCTGAAAATATTTTAGTAAATTAAAATATTTCAATGACTTTGAGAACTTTAGGAAAACAATTACTAATGTCTAAAGATTGTTCTTATTTCTTCTAAACAATAGGGTAGAGAACTAATTTCACCAAGTGCTCTTAAATTTCAGGTGTTAAAACAATATAAATTATAAATAGAAATTATAAGAGTAAAGAGACATGAAAAATGCTATTGTGTTCTCCAAGCTCGGAAAATACAATTCAATACTTACCTTGGGAAAACTATAACAAAACAGAGATACTATATAAATGTAAAAGATTAATAAAGCTAGTGGGGATCCTGGCATTGAAAACTGAAGAAAACATTATAGTCATTGTGGTAACCTAAATGTGTGGCTTGACCTCTTTTCTGTCTCAAACACACCTCAAACTTCACGTATCCAGGACTAAAGGTGTGAATTCATTGCCAGTAACTTCTGGAGTTATGATTTCAGTGAAAGACCATTGCAGTTGTATATGCCAGAAAGCTAGTATTGATATTTTAAAATATCCTCATTTAATCCTCTTCCTATACCTTTTTCATTTTCAAATTGTATAGATTTTTCAGTATTAATATTTTAAAATTCCTTCCTTTCCACATCCCCCATATCCTCTCCATCTTCAACCCTTACTGATTTTACCGAAACTTCTTGGGACCTACCTCCAGTGATTTGTGTTTCATCCACCCATCATCCTGCCCACTTTAGATTCATCTTGGGCTTCTTGTCTGTATGTTTTCACTGTCACCTTTTCAAACATGTGCCTTTAGCATTTTTATGAAACGTGCACCTGACTGTGTCTCCCTGTTGTTTTCACAGTCAATAGATTTCCAATGCTCTTAGGATAAAGACATTATCTACAAGGTCCTGTGTGGCCTCGCCCCTAATTAATTCTCCAGATTTATCTCACTAAATCTTTATTTTTCTCTCCAACTATACCAGCCCCTTTTCTCTCTCTCATACTCACCATTCTTCCCTACAAGCTGAAACTCAGGGCTCCTCAAGTGTACCAGTCTTTTCAAAAGGGCTGGGAATGAAGGAGTTGAAATAGCATTGTGTTCTCATAGTGATATATGTTTAGATATTTAAGCACACATGGGTTAAGACTATAATTTCCTTTTCATTCCACTCTCCTTGCATCATAGAGAATTGGAATGGCCACAAACATCTTTGGAATCTAAACAAAGGAAATACAAATTGGTAATACAAATTTGACTGTAATTTGGAAATAGGTATTGGAAATTTTCAATGAAAAAATGAGAAATTAGAGACTTCTAACTTTGAAGAATATGGAGGGAACGTTTAGATATTTATAGGTTTATTTATTAAATTAATAAAAGAAAATTAATCTAAAATTTAAAGATTTATAAAGCACATAAAAGGTAAAGGATAATTAATAGATAAATCCTATTCTGACATTAAGAGTAAAATTACTGAAAGAAAAACAACAAAAATTTAATAAAAAGAAGAAACAAATTTCTGATGTAAATAAAGAATAACACTGAACCATATGAAAATAATGGAAAATATTTAAATCTCTTGCTGAATTACATGAAATACTTTCATCAATGAGGATAGCATAAAACTAATAATACGCCAGTTAACACAGACACTGATACAATGATACCTTGATGACAAGCTGGTTAATGAACATTCTCCATGCTGAAAATATTTATCATCAGTTCCTGTATAATAAAACTTGAATTGGCCAAAAATTAACCCAAAAGAGATTTTGAAACAAATTCTAAAGCAACTAAGTTGAAAGAAACTTTTGTAAACTGTCATATTAAAATACAAACCATGATTTCTATGTCCAAAGTAAATGCTGGATTAACTTTTATTGTCTCTGTAGAGCATTGGATTATAGCATTGTTGTCACATGAAGAAGGAATCAAAAAGTATGCAGCCATCAAAGAAGCCAATCTTGAAAGTCTACCTTCTACATAATTCCAACTCTATAACATTCTGTAAAAGGCAAAACCATGGAGACAGTAAGAAGTTCAGTGATTGCCAGGAGGTAGAAGGAGGGAAAGATAAATGGAAAACAGGACTTTTAGAGCAGTAAAACTACATTGTATGGCAATATAATGGTGTATATACATCATTATAAGTTTGCCAAAATGCAAAATACCAAGAGAAAACCCTGATATAAACTATGGAATTTGGGTAATAATGATGTGTCAGTATAGATTCATCAGCTGTAACAAATGCACCTCTCTGGTGAGGGATGTTGATAGCGGAAGAGGCTTGGCAGGGAGAGGCAGGGGGCATATAGGAATTCTCTGTACACTCTAATCAACTTTCCCATGAAACTAAAACTGCTTTAAAAAATAAAATCTGTTCAAATGAAGTATGCAGCCACAAATGTGGAGAATTGGTTCTTTCTAAAGGAATTCACATATGAAGATGTTCATATGATTTGTAACTTGAGCTGTGGTGGAGGAACACCCAACACTCACTAGTCATACATTACATTGTATTCATTTGGTTTCTTTGCTGTGTGAGGGCTCCAATGACAAGTGAGGTGTGATTTCCTTCTGAATGCATTCCCATAGGATTTCATGGGACCAGTCACATGATTTCTAGCTTGTATGCTTTCTGGTGTACACAGAGGTACCTCCTCCATTTTACTGGAAAGATATATTCTGAATACATTCATCATTTTGCCTGAGAGTCCTTGCACTTTAAGAGGTTCCCCTCTAGGATAAGTTTTCTGATACTTTGCTTTGAGGAGTATTTTATACATTTATACATTCATAAACCTTCTTTCTTTCAGATTGTATGCCATTAATAATTAGTTCTGGAATATTTTTCAAAACATTTGCCATTAGTGTCTGTATTAGCTTGGTTCTACAAAGAAACAGGACTAATAGGAGATATAGAGATAGATAGATACATAGATGAGAGATATAGATTTGCTATAAGAGAACTGGCTCCTGAGATTGTGGAAGCTGAGAAGTCCCAGATCTGCAATTAACAAGGTGGAGCCCCAGGAGAGCTGATGTTAAGTTCCAGGCTGAATCTGAGCCAAAAAGCAGGAGAAGACCAATTTTCTAGCTCAAAGACAGGCAGGAAGAGGAGAAATAATTATTACTTAGACCTATATTTGATTCAGGACTTCAGTGGATTGGATAAGTAAGAACCACATTGAGGAAGGCAATCTGTTTTACTCAGTCTAACTGATTCAAATGTTAATTTTATCCAGAACACCCTCACACAAACCCAGCATGATGTTTGACCAAATGTCTGGACATCCTCTGGTCAAGTTGACACATAAAATTAACCATCACAGTGTCATATCTTGCAGGTGTTTCTTATGACTACACTCACTGGAACAAATGTTTTCCCAATTATTCCTCTTCTCAAAAAGAATTTTTTTTGGATGATGAATACAACTGATTGAGAGTTTATGTAAATTGAACTCCTCTACTAAATGGTTTTTTGGTCCCTGACCTTCTAGGTAGATTTGACTTGCAAAGCAACACTCTTGTCCTGGGCTTTTCTCCATACTCCAACTGGAGAAAGGCCTCAGGCTTGTTCATGGGACACATCAGAGAGTCTCAGTTGCAATAGTTCTGGGTGAACTGTACAGACACATCCTTGAATGACAAGGCTCATTCTTTAGCCCTGGCTTGAGATCTGTGAGAGTTGACTTGTTCTCTTGTAGCCTCTTCTGAAAAAGAAAGCATCTGAGAAAAAGAAAGAATGCCTCAGACAAGTCTATCAAAAGTGAGAACTGCCTTTATTTGGTATTTAAGGGAAGGATTCTTACAGTGTTAAAATTGACATTCAAAATGATCCTTTATAGAAAAATGTCCTAATCAATGTATACTCATTTTATCAACTGCTCTAGTGTTCTTAAGTACTCAACTTCTGGGATCCATTTCCCTATTCATCAAATTCCTAACAAACACATTAGTATAAGTGTTCTAAAGTGGTCTTCAAGGTATAACAGTTTCAATTGCTCATTGAATTTCAAAATAGTGTAACAAATATCAGAGATTATCCTCTAATCGGAACATTTTTTATTAAATTCCCTGATTTATGTTAATCAGCATTAAACAAAGTATTAAAGGTAAGTTTTCCACCCTTAATAGACTATGTTTATACTTATCCACCCAACATATTTTGGGAAGAGAAAAGGTAAAGATGCATGTTTATTTGTCTCATATGATGTTTAAACCATTTATTTTCAATTTTGAGTAAACATAATTTTCAAACACAATTTTCAAACACACATTAAGGCAGGACAATTGATTTGATAAAATTTTCAGCCTGATTACCTATTCACTGGAATTAATTGATAGGTGTGAGAATGTGAAATTTTTAGGCCAACTTTACTGGAATATGTAGTTTTAAACATAAATTTTGGCTATGTATATATAGTAGGCAAAAATGTACATTAATAATAAATTTACTTATTTTTGCCCATGTAATATGATTAAAACATGAATTCAGAAATCTCTTGCATTCCTATACACTAAAAATAAAGATCAGAAAGAGAGATTAAGGAAATAATCCTATTTACCATCACATCAAAAAGAATAAAATACCTAGTAATAAACCTACCTAAGGAGGCCAAAGACCTGTACTAAGAAAACTGTAAGATACTGTTGAAAGAAATCAAAGATGACACAAATAGATGGAGAGATATACCATGTTCTTGGATTGGAAGAATCAATATTGTGAAAATGTCTACCCAAAGCAATCTACAGATTCAATGCAATCCCTATCAAATTACCAAGAGCATTTTTTCACAAAAGTAGAACCCAAAATTTTACAATTTGTATGGAAACACAATAGACCCCAAATAGCAAAAGCAATCTTGAAAAAGAAAAATGGAGCTGGAGGAATCAAGCTCCCTGACTTCAGACTACATTAAAAGTTACAATAATCAAGATGGTATGGTACTGGCACAAAAATAGAAATATAGATCAATGGAGCAGGACAGAAAGCCCAGAGGTAAACCTACGCACACATGGTCACCTTATTTTTGATAAAGGAGGCAAGAATATGCAATGGAGAAAAGAGAGCCTGTTCAATAAGTGGTGCTGGGCAAACTGGACAGCAACATGTAAAACAATGAAATTAGAACACTCCCTAACACCATGCACAAAAATAAACTAAAAATGGATTAAAGACCTAAATGTAAACCTGGATACTATAAAACTCTTAGAGGAAAACATAGGCAGAACACTCTTTGAAATAAATCACAGCAAGATCTTTTTTGATCCAATGCCGAGTGTAGTGAAAATAAAAACAAATATAAACAAATTGGACCTAATTAAACTTAAAAGCATTTGTACAGCAAAAAAACCCATAAACAAAATGAAAAGACAACCCTCAGAATGGGAGGAAATGTTTGCAGAAGAAGCAACTGACAAGGGATTAATCTCTAAAATATACAAACAGCTCTTGTAGTTCAATATCAAAAAAAAAAATAACCCAGTACAAAAATGGGCAGAAGACCTAAATAGACATTTCTCCAAAGAAGATATACAGATTGCCAACAAATACATGAAAAGATGCTAAATACCACTAATCATTAGACAAATGCAAATCCAAACTACAATAAGGTATCACCTCACACCATTCAGAAGGGCCATCATCAAAAAATCTACAAACAATAAATGCTGGAGAGGGTATGGAGAAAAGGGAACCCTCTTACACTGTTACTGGGAATGTCAGTTGTTACAGCCACTATGGAGAGCAGTATGGAGGTTCCTTAAAAACTAAAAATTCAGCTACCATATGACCCAGAAATCCCACTCCTGGGCATATATCCAAGAAAACTGTAATTTGAAAGGATGCATGCACCCCAATGTTCATTGCAGCACTATTTACAATAGCCAGGACATGGAAGAAACCTAAATGTCCATCAACAGAGAAATGGATAAAGAAAATGTGGTACATATATACAAAGGAATATTACTCATCCATAAAAAGGAACAACATAATGCCATTTACAGCAACATGGATTGATCTAGAGATTGTCATACAGAGTGAAGTAAGTCAGAAAGAGAAGGACAAATATCATATAATACTGTTTATATATGGAATCTAGAAAAATGGCTCAGATGAACTTATTTGCAAGGCAGAAATAGTCACAGATGTAGAAAACAAACTTATGTTTACTGAGGAGGGAAGGGAGGGGTGGGATGAATTGGGAGATTGGGATTGACATGTATATACTGTTGATACTATATATAAAATAAATAACTAATGAGAACCTACTGTATAGCACAGGGAACTCTACTCAATGCTCTGTGGTGACCTAAATGGGAAGGAAATCTAAAAAAATAGTGGATATATGTTTATGTATATGTATAACTAATTTACTTTGCTGTGCAGCAGAAACTAACACAAAATTGTAAAGCAACTATACTCCAATAAAAATAAATAAATAAAAGGCAAAGTCTTTTTTTCATCACAATAAAGTTTTATAAGATTATTCCACTGATGACTTTGCCTCTATTTTTTTCTTTATTAGCATTAACAAAAAATTTTATTGACATATAGGCACATGAAAACCTAGCAGCTTTAAAGTGGTACCAGTTTTTTGAATTATGAAAATGAAGGGCATGATATTTCTTTCTGAGAATGTTACACACAGACTAATTAAATATGAAGGAAATAGTTTGTAATTTAAGTTCAGTCTAGATTCCTAAACCCAAGTGGATATTAAGTTATACTGCACACCTTTATATCAGGTTAACAAAATTGATGTAGCTGGCGTACAAAGGCATCTGTAAGGTTTCCTATGAGGCTAGAAAGTTGAGCTTTTCCTCTAGGAGTTAAATCACGATGTCAACAAATAAAGGACCTGAACAGATATACACAAAACTAGATTAAAATGGCAGAACGAAGCCCCAATTAGCAATATTGAAAAACAAGTGTCAGTCATACAGAAAAGTATAGAGGAGGAGGGGCAAACTGTGACAATCTCTATCCTCCCGCTTCAGGGAGAAGGTGTGAAATTACAGTAAAACATGATAGTCCTGTTGCATGTGCAGACATGTCTGAAATTAAACACCCGATCCCCTCACTTCCAACAAACCCACTCTTCTTACATTTTTCTCAGTTAATAGAAACCCTGTCTTTCCAGTTTTTCAGGCCAACAACTTTGAAGTCCATTGCTGACTTCTTGATTTTTCTGACACTCTACATCCAGTTTATTCATTCAATGAAAATATATCAAAGATCTATTGTGAAGATTATTTTTCTTTTTTAAAAATTAGAAATTACCACCCTCATTCCTTGAATAATATAATTATTTTACCAGTTCCCAAATAATAAAGGCTAGAAATTCAGAACACCTTATCTCTCTTAACATACTATCACATTTCATTTTGTTGGGATCTTCAGTTTAATTATTCATACAATTAAGTCACACAGAACATCACTATTATGGCTTTGTAGAAAAAAGAATCATGTATATTCCCCCCATATATTTACTTTCACTTTTTATTCCTTTTGGAATTGTAATTTTTTCACTTGTAATCATTATTCCTTTTGTTGAAGAACTTTTTGTGTATTTATCTAATGCACGACTGATGTTGACAAAAAAATTATTTTCACTTTCTGAAAATATTTTTGTTTCCATTGCATTTTTTGTGGATTTTTGTTTTTTGGGGGGCTAAGTATAGAAACAATTAGAAAGTAAATGAATTTCAGCATCTTAAAGATGGCATTCAAAAATTTTTTTTTCTGACCTTCTCACTTCTGTCATAAAACTTTATTTTTCTCTGGCTGCTTTTATTACATACTCTTGGGGTTCAGTTTTCAGCTGTTCCACTGTAATTTACCCACATGAGGTTTTCTTTGTATTTATTCTTCTTTGGTCGTTTCTGGGCTATGGGCTGTTGTCTATTATCAACCTTCAAAATCCCTCAACTATGCTTTTCCCTCACATTCTGGACATCCATTCCACTGTTTAGACTCTTTTACTCTATGTCACATATGTCTTATGGTCATCTCTGAACTTTTCACTCCTCTTTCTCATTGTGTTTCTGTTTTGAAATGTGATTTTGACCTTTCTTCTAGTCCTTTAAGTTTGCCTTTTGCTGTGTGTAACCTGCTATTAAAATATCCAGTGATTTCTTGCGCCAGAGATTGTGATTTTTAGTGCTGGAATTCTTTGTATATTTTATAAATATTTGAGGAAATTTTCCATTATTAATCTTTTCCTCTTTCTCAAATTTTTCAAATATATAAATCATGGTTATTTTAAAGACATTATATACTTACTTTAATGATATGTCACATGTGGTATCTTTGTACTGTCTGTTTTTTCTCTTCATTTTGGAAATACTATTTTGTTCTTTATCATGCCTAGCAGATTTGTGGCATGAAATAAGACAGGATACCTTGAACAAAAGGAATAGAGACTCCACATGAGATTCTCTTTCCAGGAAGAATTCACCCAGATAGATTGAGGACCTTGATCTCCATAATTTGTCTGAATTTAATCATATCAAATTTGTATTTACGTCAGGTTTAGTCTACTTCTTGCTTGGCCCTGGTCCATGGTAATATTCTTATTGTGTTGTAAACTAAGAGCATCATGTATCCATGGGGCTCCCTCTGTTAGTAGATTTGTGGATCTTCAGAAACATAAAATTGTAGAAAATTCAGCTTTGCATTTCAGATGTTAGTTGGGTATCATTATTTTAAAAAATTTTAATATTACTGTTCTTGTTATAATTATTTACTATTATCATTTTGGCTTCTGAATCTTTCATCCCATTCAGCTTCAGAGTACATGAAAGTAATAGCTATATGTTAAAGCCATACAAGTCTTCAATGCCCTTTGTGATTATTGGGAATAGTGGTAAAATGTTGCTCACAAACTTAAAGGATGAAAATCAGGCAAACTCTTATAATTCTTTCATTAAAAGAAATATAAAGTGCATTAAAATGGCATTGCAGAGTGTTATATTTACTGGGAATATGATAAAATGGATATCCAAAAATAATCACGTTGCTATCAGAACACGAAATATTCTGATAAAATTAAAACAATTATCTTAATGCACAAATGGTATAATAGAAAGATAAATACTCAGAAGCAAACAATTTTTTGAAACAGAAACCCCAAGATTTTTAACATGTCCAAAATTAAGAGTATGCTCCCAGTGGTAATACATAAGTCTGTCGAATTAATTTTTGTTTTTAAGTGGACATAAATGTAAATCAACAATTACAAAAAAACTTCAGAATCAAAGAAAAGCATTGTAAATATTGAAATGACAGATAAATGCTGTAACAAAGATATTGAATACCTTAAAGGTAATATAAGAGGCTATGACAAGTATTTCTAATAAAAAAGAGACTGCTAAACTGATGTGACATTTTAAAAATTGAACAATATAGAACTTGTACAAATTAACCATGTAATAATTAAATTATAAATAAAATATATTAATTATATTGTCAATGTGGCCTAAGGTAAATCTTCTGAGTTACAAAAAAAAAAAAAAAAATTAGAAGCAAAGAAAATGAAAATCATGTAGGTGAGTCTAAATAAATATTGACTATATATCAGTAATTAGCAACAAATGGGAGTAAGAAAACCAATTTTATCTGAAATAATGGACAAAAATGGCATATACTTTCAGAGAAAATTAATCAAAAGTGAGATGCTACTTAACTGTTGACTCATATTTCACCTAATAATTTAAGTATAATACACATTTATAAAAATGAGAACAAACAAACATTAACTCCGTGAATGACACAAAGGGCACACCCATGTGACAACCACCTAGGTCAGTAGTAGGACGTCCCCAGCACCCTGAAGTCCACTTCACCCTGCCTTCCAATCCCTGTCTCTTCCCTTCTCACCAAAAGTAACTGCTATCTTATGTATAATTTGGACTTACTAGCCCTTTAAGTGTGTCTGTATAGTGCTGTTTATTTGTGGCTTTAGTTTGAGCTTTCCTGATGACTGTATGGGGCAAGACTTTTTCATACACTCATTTGAACATCCATATACTCATTTCAGGAGGTGGTACATGCACAAGTTTTATTATTTTTGGATTATCTATCTTTTTTCTTTTTGATTTGTAGAAGCTCTTCCTATATATTAGAGAAGAGGCTTCATCATATGTACATGTGTCAAATAACTTCTCTTACATCATAACTTGCATATTCATTCAGTATTCATACCATAAATTTAATTTTAATTACTAATCCTTTCCTTTGCAGGTAGTAATTTTTATTCCAATTTAAGAAATCTTTACCTATCCCAAGTTTATGAAGATACTCTCCTATGTCTTCTTCTAGAAATGTATTGATTTACTTTCACATTTAGACAAACATTGTATCCAGAACGAATTTTTGGATATAGTTTAAGATAGGATTTCATGTACAATTTGTCATGAGGATTATCAGCTGGACCTGACCCATTTGTTGGCTAGGACAGGTTCAATTGATCATTGTTTGGTATATTTGTTGAAAAGACTGTCCTTATCCCACAGTTCTGAAATGCGAATTTTCTTGCTAAACAATTATCCATACCTTAATGGATCTTTGTTTGTAATCTCTATTCTGTCTCATATTTCTATTTATCTACTCATAGGCAATTGCTGCCTAAAAAAAAACTGTCTTTTTAAAACGAATTATAATATTCTGGAGAGGAGGACATCAAATATACCATTTAAGTATGCTTTGGCTCTTTTGAATCCAATAACTTGAGATTCCTCCTGTCAATTGCAAAGAAAAAAGCCCTCCATGATTTTGATTTGGGTGTCATAGACTCCATAGATCAGTTTGTAGACAACTAATATTTTTATAATATTTTATAACTTCAATTACTTACATCTTCCTTAATTTTCTGTTTTATCATTTCTGAGTAGACATTCTGTCATAATCATTATTCTTGTTTTTATATTTCTACTTTTGGTTTAATAATATTTTGTTGATGATATATATTATTAATTGATATTAGTCTTAATTTCCCTTTCTCATACTGTCCTTATCTTATTTAATATCAAGATTACACTGGCTACATAAACTGATTTTTAGAGTAATATTTTATATCCCTGGAATATTTTGTGAAAATTGCATTATCCTTTCCTAAAAATATTTGGTAGAATTTGGCAGTGAACTTTAATGTTTTTTATTTCTTCTTTTGTAAGTGTTGGTAAGTTTTTTCCAGATACTTACTAATGGTAATTGTATTGCCTGAGAAAGAGACTGTCCAAACTTTCTGAAGTGTTGGAAAATTTTATATCTTAATATAGAATGTGGTTACATGGCATATACATATGTAAAAATCCATTGAGCTTTATACTTAAGATGTGTGCACCTTCCTCTCTGTAAGCTATACCTCAGTTAAAAACATGAACCACAAAGCATGAAAGGAAATAAGAGAGACCTTTAAAGGCAATCAATAAAGATATAAAATGATACTCAGTCTCATGAATAATCAGGGAAATGCAAATTAAGCCACAAGGAAGGCACGACTTCACAGCCACCAGGTTGACAGAAATTGAAAAAGGTGAACAATAACATGTTTTATTGAGAATGTGAAGTAACTGGGGGGAAAAAATTTATCAGAACGTCTTCTTGATGTTTGAGTGAGGTTTTGATGCTGCACAATGAATGTGTGAGTTAGTACAGCTACATGAACAAATAAGTTATCTTTAACCAGCAAATTTGAGAATAAAAATAACCCACCCTACAATTTTAGATATGAACCCTAGAGAATCCATTGCCTCTGTATATCAATAGTTAAAGATGTATTCCAGAGGTATGTTGATGGTAGCAGAAGAAAGAGTTATATGTCAGTGCATAAATATATTTTGCTAAAGTTTAAAAAAAAGATATATATGTGTCTGTGTGCACACATATATGCTAAAGATGTCATATAACAGATTATACAAGAGTAAATATATTTATTTTGATATAGTGATAAATGAAATTTATGAAGTTATAGAAGTGAAAATAAATGCATATAAAATTAATATCTTTAGAGATATATAGAATACAAGAAGCTTAGAACAATTGGATAGTACAATTCTCCTACCTGAAAATCAAACTTTCCAAAACTATTCCATTGCAATGATGAACACAATGAAAAATGCTGTAAAATTATAAGGAAATCATGACCACAGCAAAAATGCCATTCAGGAAAGTGGGCAGGATAAAATTGACAAACAAGAAGTGGGAAGGATAATTCTTGTTTTTAAGAAATGAAGTAATCTAGAGTTTAAATTAATCATGAAAAATAGGAAAAAAAGGAGAGGTTAAAGTAATGTCACGCATAGTAGTTATTTTCAAAAGGAAATACTGATTTTGCAATATTGTTACTGAGTTTCCAAAGAGAAGATGTTCTTAAAAGTTTCCATTGTTGTTATAATTAATATTTCAGTTAGTTTGTGTTTTTTGTAGATTAAAGATATTTTTGGAAAGTGGTAAAAATAGGAATAATGGTAGACCAGATTTCTGCAGGTTGAGGAGTGAACACAAAAGCAAAAATGTAGACACTGCCCATGATGGCTATATTTTCAAGTTTGGATATTGGAGGAGAAGCAGTTAAAGAAGGACACTTATTTGCTTGTTTTAGGAAAAAGGAATTGATTAATTTGGTCAACAAAGTGATCCAAACATACCTCAGGTTTTATGAGAAATACAGAATCAATCTGTGTTTTGAGGTGACTTTATTTTGTCCTAATAATCAGTCACTTATAGTAGACAAATTATACAACTTTGCATTTTATATCCTTCAAAAATTAATAGAAATTTAATAACTCAGTCAAAAAGAATGATCACTAATCACATGATGTATGTGGAAAGAATGAGTATAAGCTGGTGAAGTCAAGTTGCTTTTCAACATCTTAAGATAATCTTCAATAGCTGTCTCACTTCTGGTACATTCATTTGAAGTACATTAATGAGTAATCTTTCTCATATTAGAAATGACCTCCTCATTTTGAATTTAGCACCTCAGGGTCCTGGGAAAATGTACCTTCAAATATGTTTTAACAAAATTGTTCCAGGAGCCATGGTTCATATGTTTATTTGCATTGATCCATATGTTTGTGATAATACCAGAATTCTACATAATTGAGACTTAAACAGGGCAAGCATGGAGAGAGGAAATCAGATTTGTCCTGCTTCTGTATTTTCAGAACCAGCAAATTGTGCATAGACTTAGATTGCGTGTTTATTTGCATTGGCTGGAGAGGATAGGAAGAAAATCATGGGTATCCAGATGAAAGTCATAGGAAACCCTCAAAGCCCTCTCAGAAGTCACTGCTAAAAAATATGCTCTATGTTCAGTCCTGTTGTAAATTCTTGCTAAATAAGACACTTTTAGGAGTGGAGGAACAATAAACATAGAACTTGTTCACCATCCACATCATTATGGCCCCTAAGACCCTGACCTATTGTAAAGCTATGAGAAATATTTATTAACAAAGCATCACACCATCTATTGAAGGTACAGGAAAAGTACACATGAGTCCCACTCTCAAGGAGATAGTGCTAACATTGTACTTGATTGTGCTAACTTTCTACATGATTACTGGGTGCCAGCATCTTCTGATATTTTATCTATATCTGCTTGAAAACTCAGCCTCACAGGTACTGTCATCCATATATTGCAGTTGGAAAATAGAAATTTCCAACAGTGGGCTTCTCTGGTGGCGCAGTGGTTGAGAGTCCGCCTGCCGATGCAGGGGACGCGGGTTCGTGCCCCGGTCCGAGAAGATCCCGCATGCCGCGGAGCGGCTGGGCCCGTGAACCATGGCCGCTGAGCCTGTGGGACTGGAGCCTGTGCTCCGCAACGGGAGAGGCCACAATAGTGAGAGGCCCACGTACCGCAAAAAGAAAAAAAAAGAAATCTCCAACAGTTGAGTGAATTGCAAAAATTCCTACAGATAGTAAAATCATAACATTGATAATAAACTCCTTTTATTCTAAATTTTATTTTTTCTATTGCAGTATGTGACCTCTAAGATAATAAATATTTTACAAGTTTGCGGTTGTTTGTAACAGGTGCAGTGAGGTTCTTTATAGCCTTTTCACTTTTTAAAAACAGAGAAGTAAAGATTCTACTGCACAAGGAATCAAAATTCTTGATTCTCCTATTTGGTCATCATGTAAATTTGAACAAGCCAATTTTTTGAGCCACTTGCTTCAACTATAAAAATCAAACAAATGTAGCTGCATTACCTACCTCGCAGAGATTTTGCACAACTCATGTTACAAGTTACATGAAATGCTGAGTATACCCAAGTGTGACACTGCACACACAGCTTTGTTTAAGCTTTAATCGCAGAGGTAATCAGCTAACAACAACTGATGATTTTGAGATCATATGAAAAATGCTACTCACAGGAGAGGTCAAAACAAGAATGTTTACTATCAGTATATCAATCTATCAAAAAACTTTGCTAATTTTCATAATGAAAGCAAAAATGGGTTTACATGAGGAAATGTAGTAATTTATTAGTTGAAATGATGAATGTTAGAAATGGATTCTCATGGGTGAAATTAAGGCTATGCGAGACACCTGGGTTAGTTACACTTGTTTGGAAACATCCCCACTCTTCCTTGAGCAAGATGTAGTTGTCTATTTAAATCAATCCCATGTACCTCTTATGGATGGTGTCCACAGCTGGATCCCTAATCAGCGCTGTCTCCACCATTGGTTTAGAAATATTTCTGATTGCATGATGCCTGGAAAATGTCATTGTGCAAATACCTAAAAGGACAAAAGTTCAGAAAGTCACTGAGCTAGGGAACAGTTTGCATGAATACTACCTATCAATGAGTGTCTGTTTAATAAGACCCCTTTTATAGCAGAATTTAATCTGAGCCTGGCTTTAAATAAATCTTACACCTTGAGAGTCTTTGACAACCACTATTATTGACACAAAAATTCCCTGTGATACACTGCTAGGTCTGTATTCAACTGAATTGAAAACAGATAATCAAACAAGTACATGTACACACATGTTCAGGGCAGCAAGCACTATTTACAATGGTCAAAAGGTGGGAATCATTCAAATGTTCATCAGTAGATAATGAATAGACAAGCTGTGGTCTATCCATACCATGAAATATCGTTCAGTCATCAGAAGAAGGGGAATATTGATACATACTACGTACATGCTGATGAACCTTGAAAGCACAGTGCCAAGTGAAAGAAACCAGATTCTAAAAATGTCATATTATACAATTCCATCATTATGAAGTACCCAGAATAGGTAAATCCATGGTGACAGAGAGTAGATTGGTAGTTGTCAGGAGGTGGAAGAAGGTTGGGGGATGGAGAGTAACTGTTTCATGGGCATGGGATTTCCTCTGGGGGTGATAAGAATGTTTTGGAACTAAATAAATTAGGTGGTTGCAAAATATTGTGAATGTACTAAATGCTAACTAATTGTTCACTTTAAAATGGTTATTTTTATGTGACTCTTACCTACATTTTATATCTATATAAATATATTTTTTAATTTGTTTGTTCATTTTGTTTTGTTTTCCTCTAATTGGTTAGGGCAGCTCACAATAGCCCAAGTAACATAGAGTGTGTTAAAAATGACATGCAAATATTAAAATACTGAGAAATATAAAGTATTATTTCTAAAGGGAAACCTTGATATTTTCACCCCTTTCTGACTTACAGTAAATCTAATGCAATTAAAAATAACCATCAAAGAACTTGTCAAGATAAAGTGCCTTGGGACACCTGTTGGCTAGTCTCTCAATTAGCTGGTCACCTGGCATACTACTAGCAATTTGAGGACTCCTGAACACTACTGGTTATTCCCATTTGCAGTGACAAAGAACTGCTCATGATTAACATTGTCATGATGCCTCCTTCAGTCCTGGATGACATCTTCTCTGAGAGAAGGAGGAAGTAAAATAAGAAGAACCCTTTGCTGAGTATTCACTGTGCACCAAGGTCCAGCTTAGTGATATTACACATAACAACCTCGTGGAATAGCATCTTATTGTCCTTATTTCACAGATGAGAAAGCTGAAACATACGCAGGTTAAGAAACATGAGTGTTCGCACAGAGCAAGGATTTGGATCCAGGCAAACTGTCTCTGAACCAGGATTCCTGGTAGCCTCTTATGAAAGGAAAGCTCCTCAGAAGTGGTGAGCTCACTCTCCTAAACCAAGATGTTCTATGTTGTGAGAGTTACTGCAGCACAGGGTATCCACAGAATTAAAGGATGCTCAGTTTAGTTAGAAAACATTCTTTTTTAGGTCCTGTGGCATTTTGTGCTTCCAGTTTCTGAGAAGCATTGAAAAGAAAAGTAAAAGTTTGAAAACGGTAACAAAAACTGTGCTCAACATTTCATAAGCAGAGAACAGTGATCAAATCATAAAAAAGGAAAAGAGTCAGGATCTCTAAGAAATTAGGACAAATGGTTAGCAAACAGAGGAAAGAGAAACGGGAGTCTGGTGAGCCTTGGCATGCATCCCAGGACCACTTACCCACCCACCATGGGACCTTAATCAGTACTTCAGTAACTTGGTCAGAGGCTACTAAGAAGATTCAGCTATAGGATTATCGTAAAGACTAAACAAGAGGAGGCATGTAAGGTGCAATAGATTAAACAACAAATAATAAATTAATCAGTGCTCCATAAATGCTCTGTTGATGGTGAGGACAGTTTCGGTGTTGTTTGACTTGGCTGAGTGTTGTGTAGGGGACTGGGGTCCTCAGGACTGTAGCATGCCCCCGCACCCCTGCACTCTGAAATCCACCAGAACTGAGAAAAGCTGATGGGGGAGGTGGTGTTAGCAACAAGAGAGGTTTGGAGAAGGAGAGTGTCCCCTGGGGAGAGAGCAGAGCATAGTTTCCTCATAATCCCTTCTTCCTATTCTGAACAACTTCCTGGGGTGAAACAGAAAGCATTCTCCCTCTGCATTTGAATCTCTCCCATGATTAATGAATCACTCAGTGGAATCCGAACTCCCCAGTTCAATTACCTCTCTCAAGGACACAGGGGTCAATTGTTTCTCCTTCTCCATAAATATCCAAGTCAAACAAAGACATTTCTTGGAATTTAACTCAAAATATCTTCAGCAAGATGAAGATTTTCACCTAGAGGTTATGACTAATGACAACAATTCATTCTGGACTCATTACACAAACCTGCATATAGAAAATTTACCCTTTCTATAAGGAACAATGAAATGTCTTAGGAGAGGGGTCCCTCAGGAGCTTGGAGATTTACAGGGAAGTAAATGAAGAAATGGAAAAGGCTTTTGCTCTTTCGCTGCATTTGTTGATAGTTGTTCATAATATAAACACTCCTTTAGCAAAGGTTAATTGTGAGACCTAGTCTCCAGCAAGTGGGTGATGGATGGATTTGGATTGTTATAGGAAACAATGGTCCAGGGACAGCTGGAATGCTTCCTTGCTCGACAATGGGTTTCTCATCCACATGCCTGGCAAGGCTGGAACTGAAGATATGATGTTCAGCTTGCTCCACTGTAATGGGGATCATTTGTAACACAGCAAACTTGTTTCACAAACAGTTTTCTCTTCTTTCTTTAAAGACTGAATAAAGTATTCTTAGTTTGGGGCTTTGGAAAATAGTAACATGAGTTACTCAAATCTGTTAAAAGCACTGGAAGCCACCTGTGCTTTCTTGCAATCACTCTGAGACTTATACTTGGCAATTGTTTGTGGGTTAGTAATGCAACATAGCAAAGCAAGGAGGAGAAATTGTTCAAGGACATGCAGATAAACATTTTGTTTGTTTGTTTTTACCTAGTGATTTATTGCTTTTTGTGAAATATTTTCCCTTTCTCAATCCACGGAGTGTATTATCCTTGGAGAACTTTTGGGTTTTTTTTTTTTCTTTCTTTTAACATTATGCAGCATATTTCCATTGGTGACTTCAGTTTGCATTTATGTTTATAAATTGTTACCCCAAAAGAAGCTGTGCTTTATGCATTTCTTACTATGCCTATAATTTCACTGATCAGAACATTCTACACAAATCCACAAAACAAATTGTATTAGTTAATATTTGGATTATAGAGATGTCTCTAAAGGAAATTTATAACCAGGAAAGCACTCTGCAAAAAATTATTTTTTATAAGTTCATTTTCTTAGAAGAAACAGAAGAGGAATTCATATAGAAAGTATGTGATGTTCTCACATTCAACATCGTGGTTTCACCTAATTGCCAAGGACTCTAAGGGACCAGTGTGTGGTGGTCATTGCCCGAGAGCCCAGCACCTACACTGCAGCTCAGCTGTCCTGCCTCTACCTCTCAGTAAACTACTCCTACCTGATTATAGTATAACTATACTGTAAACCCCATAACAGTCCTTCATGTATCTTTAATGATGTCATCTTCTTGGCTATTCTATTATTATTATTTTTTTGTGTGTGATACGCAGGCCTCTCACTGTTGTGACCTCTCCCGTTGCGGAGCACAGGCTCTGGATGCGCAGGCTCAGCTGCCATGGCTCATGGGTCTAGCCACTCCACGGCATGTGGGATCTTCCCAGACCAGGGCACGAACCCATGTCCCCTGCATCGGCAGGCGGACTCTCAACCACTGTGCCACCAGGGAAGCCCGGCTCTTATACTTTTTAATTTTTTTTCTGTCATGGACCTTTACAATTGTCTGTAAAAATTGCAACTAGGGTTCCGTGTCTCTTCAATTTTTAGAAATTAGGATCTTTATGGAGAAAATACCAAGAAAAAGCAGAGTTAATTTTGATGCCACCAGGGCCCGGCTCTTATACTTTTTAATTTTTTTTCTGTCATGGACCTTTACAATTGTCTGTAAAAATTGCAACTAGGGTTCCGTGTCTCTTCAATTTTTAGAAATTAGGATCTTTATGGAGAAAATACCAAGAAAAAGCAGAGTTAATTTTGAAAACAAACAAAATGTCTTGCTTATCTCACTTAAAACCATGTATCTAATAACAAATTCAAAATGAATGGTGACAGCTGTGCCCTTGACAAACCCAGTTTAATTCTTGGTGACCTCCAGAGAACATTCCAGGGCTCCTTCAGGACTCTCATGGCGGTGATGTAAATTCACACGTGGTGGGACCTGGCAGCTATTCTTACCGGCTCCCATTTTCCCGGGGGTGAATTCACGGGGCCCACCCATTTAAAATTCTAAGGCCAGTAAAGGACTCTCAGGTTCATCCTTAGTCCTGGCAAGAGTGATAAGAACACACAGGACTCCTCTGGCCCTTCACTCTCACCCTCATTTTTCTCCCCTGATGGACAACCCATGCCACCAGTGGGACTGGATTGGATCAGGCCCCAAATTCCACCACATGGGCTACTCACAGATCCCTGTTGTTCCCCGGCACTGGGGCAGCTGCAGTGCGGTGGAAGCAATGCACATGCCCTGTACGTGGCACCTGCCCGGGCTCTGCAGACGCTGCCAAGGTCAGAGGATGGAGGTGAACTCGGCTTTAGAGGAATGAAACTCTGACCACTATCGCTTCTCCTCCATGGAGGGGAGGGTGGAGGAGGGGGAACTTCTCTTTAGCATCTCCCTGAGAAGGCAGACACATCCCTAGACCATTGCAGGAACTGTGCCTTGTCTCCTTTGCAGGACACCCTGGGCTCACCAACACTGTGGCTGCCTCCCCTGGGCATGAGCCTGGCAGCAGCCTTGGCGGCCTCTCCCCTTACACAAGACCGTTTCTCACAGACCCAAAGCTCTCCATCGTGCAGCATCCAGGGGCCAGCTCGGGTCCTCCGAGGACGAAAATCAAATTATCAGCATCCTAAGAAGACCACTAACTTGAGCCCGACAAACCGACTCCCACTCTTCGGGAGTCCAAACATAAAGCCTTTCTTTCTTGCAAATGGGCCAGAATTATCACTTTGCTGTTTTGTCTTTTGAAGCTGAAGGACCTCGTTGCCGTCCTGTGAGCGTCAGACGCGGGCCGGCGTGTTTCCTGCAAGCCTCAAGCCTCGGGTGGGAGATGCTCCCCTACCATCGCCATCCACGACTTCAGCATCTGGAACCACAGGAGTGTCCAGTGTCTTACAAGTCCTCGCGGTCTCTCAGGACCTCTGTTTCTGCTGCAGACGACCGACGGGAGAGGAGACTCAAAAGTCACTGTGGGAAGAGGCTTGGGAGAAAACACGCAATTAAAGAGAACGTACTTTCGTTGGTTGCTGATGCTTATCATGATTTCAATCTCTCTGGGCCATTTACAGGGCCCTGGAACCATCTGTGAATCTAAGCCCAAATAGGAGAAAACTGCAGCAAGGAGTGTTGCCCCATGTAGTATAATGTTCATGAGTGTTTTTGCTTGAAGGACTGACCTTAAAACTGACTGTGGGGGATGGATGTGTGAGAAAAAAGTGAAGGTGATCAAAAGATACAAACTCCCAGTTATGAAGTAAATAAGTTCGGGAGATGTAATGTAAAGCATGGTGACTACAGTTAACAATACTGTATCGCATGTTTGAAAGTTTCTAAGAGAGTAGCTCTTAAAAGTTCTCATAGCAAGTAAAAAATGTAACTATGTAAAACAAGCAAAAACCTGCCTCCTGTAAAGAATGGCCTCTCTGACAAAATTGCAGACTGTGGGAGAGTGGCAATCCCAGTCTCTGGGCTTCACAGACTCCTGTTGAGGGCTTTGTTTCTATCTCAATGTTGAATTCACTCATGGATCTGACAGGGGCCCAGCTCTGGTTTTCACTAGAACAGGACATCTTTATTTTGTCAAGCTCTATAGGCTGTCTATGATAACAAACAAATGGAGAAATCAGAGTTTTAATTTAAAAAAAGAAAAATAAAGAAAAAAAATGAGAACATTTCTCACTCCCTTCAGCCCTCTGCAGGTTCAGGAGCTCTCTTGAGCTTGACTCAAAGATTCTGACTAATTCCACCTCCTGTTCTACGCTCTCAACGTTGGGGCTCCAAGGTAACCATGGTACAGGGTAAAATTATAGGGAGAACTCACATTCATTCTTCTGTACTTCCATTTGGGTGTAACATTTGGTGCTTTTTCTTAAAGCTTATTGAACATCACCAATTATTCACTCAGCTAACTGAATAGGGGTTTCAAAATTAGGGAGAACAAATGTATATAGGGTGATCACTAGGTGTCCTTACCTTTTAGTTTTCCCTCTTAATCCCTTCTTCCTAAGCAGAGTACAGGCAACCTCTGTTAGTTTCCCATTGGTGTGTAACACACTGCCCCCAAACTTAGCAGCTTAAAGAAACATACATTTGTTATCTCACCCAGCATCTGAGGGCCCTGAGGAGTTTTCTGGTTGTTCTGGCTCAGGGTCTCTGATGGAAATGCAGTCAAGTTGGTAGCTGGGACTACAGTCTCCTGAATACTTGAACCACATAGTTGATGGCTGGAGTCTCCAATCCTTACTGAATGTATTTCTCATAGGGCTGGTGAGTGTCCTTATGGCATAGGAGTTGTCTTCCCCCAGAGAAAGTCACATGGGGGAGAGCAAGTGGGAAGACACAACACTTCTTAGGACTTAGTCTTGTACGTGGTAGAGCATCACTTTCTTAAAATTTAATTCAGTATAGCTGAAGCAATAAGTCCAGCCTACACTCAAGAAGAGGTGAATTAAGCTCTACCTTTTGAAGGGAGGAGTCTCAAAGAATTTGTGTAATTTGAATACACTTATTTAAACCATCAGAAATCTACTCCGCAGAGGAAGACAATAGAAAGTCCAATGTAATCTTTATATACAGCTCAAAGTTCAGGAACTTTGGGTGGTGATACGAAGGCAACTCTATCAAGTTAAACATGGCTCAAAGAATTAGATGACAAAATGACAAGTTTTATGAAACTTCTTACTCTACCCACTAACACATAATAACAACAGGAGAGAAATGGGAGATTGCAGGAATCCTGAAAAACGTTTGAGGGTACCACCTTGAGGCTGAAGTTGTTGGTTGATCATGCAATGTTTCTCCTCTTTTGGAAATCTTTCTTATCTTTTATTCTCTATGGCCCCTTGTTCCACTTTTTGAGGGTTCTTTCTTTTCCATTTTCCTCCTTATTCACATTTGAAAGGGGCATAAATGTATTTACCCTCCTTGGGGGTTTCAAACTTTCATAGATTGTAGAACGAAGAGTCTTTGTTAGGCTCAAAATGTCACAGAATTTTTACATCAGCCTCATGATGTTATCTTTGGAAGTTAAGTTTGCTAAAAAACAAAAAATGAACAAATCTCAGTGGGCTTTTTTTCTCTTTGCCTTTTTGTGAATTCTATATGCTGGTAAACATAACCTTGCTTTATTTTAATTCACAACTCTTAAAGCCACTTTACTGATTTGCTTTCACTCATACTCCAAACCCACAGTGCTTTCTCTTAACTGAATGGTATTGTTTTGAGTTTCATACAACAAAGTGAGTAAAAGACAATGCCTGAATCTGTACTGCATGTCATTACAGACCTCCAGTCTCATCTTTACTGAAGCCACTTCAGAAATGTCTCATGTTATGTGTGCTCCTGAAGTGAGTGGCCTTTTCCTTTTTTAAAGACACTGGAATTCTTACAGTTTTTCTAGTATCTTTTATTATCTCTGATTGCAAGTTGAGCACTCTGCAGAGCTTGTGTTTATGTGTGTGTGCGCATGTATGTGATACCTTGCAAAAAGCAGTCAAAACCAACCAATATTACACTATTACACGTAATATTACACTTTTGACAGTACTGTTTTCTTACTTTTCTCCCAGAGAAGCCAGTTAAGATATAATTCATGTCCCAAGATATTACAAGTCACAGTTTTAACTTATTAAAGCATTTTAGTGTTAAGGTATGGACATTTGAGATCATGTTTATCACAACATAACCTAATCTAGAGTAATATGGAATTGGCACCATAGGTCTTGTGCTGCTTTTAAAAATCCTAACATATGTCTCCAGAGAAGATATTCAAATAGCCAATAAGCACATGTAAAGATACTCTACATCATTAGTCATCAGGAAAATGCAAGTCAAAACCACATTGAGATACCACTTCACATTTACGAGGAAAGCTATTTTCAGAACAGTGGAACATTATAAGTGTTGATAAGGACATGGAGAAATTGGAAACCTCATGCCTCTTACTTGCTGGGGAATGTAAAATGGTTCATGGCTGTGGAAATTATTTGGTAGTCCTTCAAAAACTTAAACATGGAATTATCATATGATCCAGCAATTCCACTCCTAAGTTTATACTTAAAATAATTGAAAATGGGAAATCAAAAAACTACATGTACATACATATTCAATATTCACAATAGCAGGAATTTCATAATAGCCAAAAATGGAAAAACTTAAATATTTAAAAACAGATGAATGAATAAAGTAATTGTGGTATATAAAAACAATGGCATATTATTCAGCCATAAAATGCAATAAAGTTCTGATAAATGCTATGAACGTTGAAAATATGCTGAATGAAAGAAGTCAGTGACAAAAAACACATTATATGATTCCATTCATGTTAAATGTCCCTAACATCGAAATCTATGTATACAGAAAGTAGATTAGTGGTTGCCAGGGGCTGGGGGGGAGAAGAGGATGGAGAGTGACCACTTAATGAATAGAGGAATTCCTTTTTGGGTGATGAAAATGTTTTTGAAATAGAGGTAATGGTTGCAAAACATTGTAAATATAATTAATGACACTCAATTGTCCACTCAATTGGTTAACTTTATGTTATGTGGCTTTTACCCCATTAAATAATTTTTTCTTAATCCTAAAATATATGGTCTATGCTTAACAGTCAGGTGAGTGGCATCAAGAAAACTCAAAATTGCAGGAAAGGAACAAAATAATTAATTTGAAAAAATACATACACCCTAATGTTCATAGCAGCATTATTTACAATACCCAAGATATGGAAGCAACCTAAGTGTCCATCAATAGATGGATGGATAAAGTGAATGTGGTATCTATATCTGTATCTATATATAATGGAATACTACTCAGCCATACAAGAGAATGAAATTTTGCCATTTGCAAGACTGTGGATGGACCTGGAGGGTATTATACTTAATTAAATAAGTCAGAGAAAGACAAATACTCTATACTATCACTTATATGTGGAATCTAAAAAATTAAACAAACAAATTAATATAACAAAAAACTGAGACAGACTCACAGATATAGAGAATAAACTAGTGGTTACCGGTGGGGAAGGGGTTAGGGGCAGTTTAGGAGTAGGTAAGAAGTACAAGCTACTATGTATAAAATAAATAAGCTACAAGGATATATTGTACAGCATAGGGAATATAGCCAATATTTTATAATAACTTTAAATGGAGTGTTACCTTTAAAAATTATGAATCACTATGTTGTATATCTGAAATGAATATAAAATTGTAAATCAACTGTATATCAATTAATATATATTTTGTTATAGAAAAACAAAAAAAGAAAAATTTGGAGGTAGAGAATCTATTTTTAGATGTTATATCTGAAAACACAGATCCAGGAACAGTAGGAGTTCATAATGACAATTATGAAAAAAGAATAACTTCCTAAAAAGAATGACTTCTTTCTTTCTTGTTTGATTCCACACTTTACATGAAGAAACTGGTTGACTAGTCTTGGGTCAGGTGCCCATCTTGGATCATCCATTGGTTGGACAGGAATAAGGAGGCTCAGAGAAGATCTTGGACCTGAGCACTGTGGAAGGGACAGAAATGGAAATCATGCAAACTGCTGATTTTGTGAGTACCATGTGGATGGGGAAGGATCACTTACTGGAAATGGGAAGGAGAGGAAGAAATTATCCAGAAAAATTCATTCTGGAAATGTGGTGCTTGAAAATTTTTCATAGTATAATTATAAAAGGAGTGTTACCTTAGGGGGGAAAATATATATATATATATATAAGTATTAGAGAAAATATGAGTAGAAACATATTAGTATCACTATTACAGTGATTACTCAAAAATAAGTAGAATCCCATCTCTTAAAATAAACTAGAAAAAGTATTTTCATATACTCTCCTAGGTTATACTATTTCACTAGTTTATGAAATTAAACAAATTTAAAATAAAATATTAATAATACATAATGCTAACTTAAAAATAGTTTTGAGGAATATCTAGTGATGAACATAAATTACTTCTCTTTTTATAATTATAAGAAAATATACAACACTTATGATTAAATGTTTACTTTCTTTAATATATCTTCTAATATTTTAAATATAAGAAACTTTTCAAATTTTATGGATTTATGGATTGTTTATGGATTTCTGAAATTTTGATGGATCCTAAGTATGATGTATATAATCAGGATAATGTAGAGTTTTGCTGTTGTTGTGCTTGAAAACACTGTATTAAAATAGATATTAGATCTTACACAAATGGAAAGGATGCTGGATGGAACTGACATAAATAAGATCAAATCCCACATTGCACACTTTCATTTTGATTTTTTTTTTTCTCAGATTGCCAAGGTAATCTAGAGTATTGTGAGGAACCTTAAACAGTAAAAGCAGAAGCTGCAATTTTCCACTGCAGTTTTCTTCTAGGTGATAATTACCATTTTCCAGAATGATAATGTAAACATGCATATCAACACTCCTTGCCTTTAAAGCGGTTCTGAGTGAGATTGAAGGCCAGTAGAGTTAAACACTGAATAAATTCAGTAAACCTTCATAAATAAATTTTGGTCTGTATATCATTCATCATTTGAAAAATATGCAAAGTAAAGTAGATTTTTTAGTCATTGTTGTAAAAGCCTGGTTTCTGATGTATTTCTCTACAGGAATTTCATTATTTTTTGGAAGTTTCCATCTTAGAGGCAGTGAACTTGATGAATTTTAACAATCTGAATTGGGTGTTAATTAATAAAATTTTCAAGTCAGATGGTTAGAAACACTATATTAGAGTTCAAAAGTGAGCTACTTTTATTAACTTTAGCTAAAACAACTGTCAAATAGGAAATAGACTAATTGGAAGCAACATAAAATTTAAAGCCCAATGATGTCTTTGTGTAAATGGATTTATGCTTATACCCATAGGTGAATGTGAAAGAAAACTTGCAGTTTATGAAAAAAAAAATAGTGGAAGTAAATATTCATTGTGATGTCACTTGGATAAACTAACCCAAACCAAATTGGGGTATGATATTGGATTGTGAACTGTGATGAAGGTGAATATATGTGAGTCATCTTGTTGAAATAGATTCACTATGAAATTGTATGCTAACCCCAGGTTGTTTTTCTATTATCTACTGTAAGGTAATTTACCAGCCTATGCAAGCAGCTATGAGTGTATTCACTCAATAATACTAAAATCATTATAGTGTATTTATATCAGTGCTCCTTCCTTAATCCTGAAAATGTGTCTTAAAATAGAGGGACTCCAAAAAGTCATCTTCTTCAAATTTCTATTCACAAGAAAGAAAACATAAATCAAGGGAAAGCACATTTTAATACCATTCTTTTCATAAAGATATCATACTATACAAAAATTATTTTACAGCTTAGAAAATATATCTCTGCAGGAAGCAGATAAAAGATAAGCATGAAAATCTTATAATCTGGAGTAGAGAAACATTGTATGTTTTGGACAAATGTTGAATGGCAAAATGTTAAAATCAGCATTTGTTTGAAGATGAGGCTGACAACAAATCACACAATGAAAAATAAAATTCTAGCCACTGAGAATAAATCAGAAATTGTCTCTAAAATTTATGATGATGATGATAGTAGTATTAAATTGTTATAAGGCAGATTTTTTTCAATTCCTTTTTACAATAAGGATGATAATTCTCAGTGCTGCCAGCAGTTCAGTTGCTTCAATATATAGGCTTTCACTTTCCCTGATGTTCTTGGAGAAGAACGATATATTTTGGCTAGCTCAGCCAGTATGGATTATTACTGCTGGTGATGTTGCCACCAAGATATTAAGCTTTCAGTCCACTCTTTCTGTAGTTCCACAAAGTAAAGATTTATTTCTTCCTCTACTCCTTCTAGATTTGAAGGTTTGGTAGATGACACTGATAGATTTCTTCAAATCAGTCATGCAGGCTGAACTGTGCTCACAGAAGATTCTTGCTGAATATTTTCAAAAGCAAATTTAAGATTGCTGATGACAAATATTTTTATTTCTAGCATTATTGTGACTATTTGCTGCTTACAGTCCTTTGAGAACAATTTGGTTTGACTTAGGATTTCGACATAAAGGCACAGAGTTACCTAACAGACTTTCAAGGCAACACATTTATGCCTTACTGTACATCTGAGCTCAGCTATCTGCACACACACTGATTTCAGTAGACGTCTAGAGTAGTTGTCATGTAAGGATACCGAACTCACAAGGCATACTTATTTGGTGACTTTTTGTTTTGTCATTTTTTATTGAGACATTTATTTCCCAGACAATTTATTTTCCCTTTTACAGTGTACAATAAACAATGTTTGAGTATATTTTCAAAATTGTGGAACCATCACTGATATCCAGTAGGAAAATATTTTTGTAATCAGAAAGAAATCTTGTACCCATTAGCAGTCACTCTTCCCCCTTTCCACCATCTGTTGTAACCACTTGTCTACTTTTTCTCTGTGGATTTGCCTACTGGTATTTCATATACATGAAAGCATAAAATATGTGGTGCTTTGTGACTGGCTCTTTCACCTAACAACTTTTCAATGTTCATCCATGTTGTAGAATGTATCAGTCCATCATTCCTTTTAATTGTGGAAAAATATTCCTTTGTATGGGTATACAAAATTTTGTTCGGTTCATCTCTTAGTTAATGGATATTTGAGTTGTTTCCACATTTGGCTACTATGAATAATGCTGCTGTGGTGCTATATAGCATTCATGTACATGTATTTATATGGACATATGTTTCCAATTTTTTTGGACATATTTCTATGTAGGAGAAATATGTAGGAGAAGTGTACATGATATGTAGAAATATGTAGGAGAAGTGCTACATCATATGTTCACTCAATTTTAAAATTTTCTTGGAATTGTCACACTTTTCTTAAGTGGTTGCACATTTTGTATTCTCAGCAGCAATGGTTTCAATTTCTCCATATCTTCAAAAATATTTGTTACTGTTCCTTTTTTTAAATAGCTATCTTAGTGGGTGTGGAGTGATATCTCATTGTGATTCTGACTTTGATTTTTCTAATGACTAATGATTTTGAGCATCTTTTCATGTGCTTATTAGTCATTTGTATCTTTTTTGGAGAAATGTCTATTGAGATTTTTTCCCATTTCTAACTGGGTCATTTGTCATTTTATTATTAATTTTTTAGAGATTTTTCATATACTCTAGACACAAATTCTTTACTAGATATATGAATTTCATATATTTTCTCCCGTATTGTGGATTATCTTTTCAATTCCTTGCTGGTGTCAGTTGAAGCAGAATTTAAAAAAAAATAAAAATTTTATGAAGTCTAAATCATCTATTGTTTTCAATTACACTTTCAGCATTATGTATAAGAAACCATAGCCTAATCTAAGGTCACAAAGACTATGCCTATGTTGTCTTCCAAAAGTTTTATAGTATTAGCTCTTAGCTCTTACATTTCGGTCTGTTATCTAAATTAGAGTTAGTTTTGTTGTTTTTGTTTGTTTGTTTGTTTGTTTTTTAATGCGGTGGATTGTAGGGATCCAACTTCTTTACTCTGCATATAGATATACAGTTGTTCCAGCACCATTTGTTGAAAAACCTACTTTTTCCCCATTGAATTTTCTTGGCACCCTTGTCTAAAATCAATTCACCTTAAATGTAAGGATTTTTTTTTTTATGCCCTCCCAATTCTGTTTCATTCATCTGTTTTACTCTTTATAGTACCTTGCTATCTTGATTACAGAAGGTTTGTTATAAGTTTAGAAATAGGAAGGTCTACAACCTCCAGATTTGTCTTTCTCCTTCAAGATTGTTTTGGCTTTTCTCAGTCTCTTGTATTTTCATACGAATCATATGAGAATTAGCTTCTCATTTTCTTCAGAAAGGGCACTACATTTTGATAGGCATTGCACTGAATCTGTAGATGAGTTTGGGGAGTATCACCTCCTTTTTATCTTAGTTACCTGACCGGGGATCAAACCCATGCCCCCTGCAGTGGAAACACAGAGTCTCAACCACTGGACTGCCAGGGGAGTCCCGAGTATTGCTATCTTATCCTTCCAAACTATGACTCAAGGATGTCTTTCAATTTAGTTGTGTCCTCACTTATTATTTTCAATGATGTTTTGTAGTTTTCACTGCACAAGTATTGTGATTCTTTTATCAAATATAGTCCTAAATGTTTTATTATTTTGATGCTACTTTACATTAATTTTTATTTAATTTAATTTTCAGAATTTTTATTGCTAATTTAAAGGAGATAACTCTATATTTGTATATTGATCTTGAACTCTGCATGCTTGCTGAACTACCTTAGTATTTTAATGAATTCTTTAGTACATTTTTTAGTATATAAAATCATCATCTACAGACAGAGATATTTTTATGTGCCTGTTTCCAATCTTGATGCCTTTTATCTTTTTATTTTTATTTATTTATTTTTTGATGCCTGAATGTTATGGTTATGACCTCCAGCACAACATGGAGTAGAAGTGGTGGGAATGAACATCCTTGTGTTGTTCCTGATCTTGGGGGAATCCTTCAGTCTTTCACCATTAAGTTTGACATTATCTGTGAGTTTTTCAGTGATGGTCCTCATAAAGTTGAGGGACTGATCTTCTATTCCTGGCTTATTGAGTGGTTTTATCAAGAAAAGACATTGAATTTCTTTTGCAGCTATTTAGGCAATCATATTTTTTGTGTCCCTTATTCTAATATTAGTATGAGGTATTAACATGATTGATGTTCATTTGTTAAAACAGTCTTTCATTTTTGGTGTAAATTTTACTTGATCATGATGTCTGATCTCTTTTATGTTTCTGGATTCAGTTTGCTAGCATTTGGTTGAGGATTTCTGTGTTTGTATTTATTAGGAATTTTGGTCTATAGCTTCCTTTTTTGTGATGGCTTTTCTTGCCTAGTATCATGGTAAGAATGGTCTCATTGATTGACCTGGGAAGTGTTCCCTCTATTTATTGGAAGAGTTTGTAAGTAATTAGTGTTAATTCTTCTTTAAATGTTTGGTAGAATTCATCAGCAAACACATCTGGACATGCACTTTTCTTTGCAGGAGTTATTTTGATTAATAATTTTACTTTCTACTTGTTATAAGATTATCTAGGCCTTCTATTTCTTTTTGGATCAGTTTTGGTAGTCTGTGTCTTGCTAATAATTGTCCACTTCATCAGAGTTTTTTATTGTTGTTAGCAAAGTGTTCTCTCCTAATTAAGTATTTTCATAAAATCTTTATATTTCTATAATTTATTAATAACATCACCTTCTTTCATTCCGATTTTCATCATTTGAGATGTCTCTAAAGGTTAATCTAAAGGTTTGCAAATGTCATTACTCTTTCTTTTGACAGAACTAACTTTCATTTTATTGATTTTCTCTAATTTTTTCTCTTCTATATTTTACTGTTTCTGAATTTTATTTATTTATTTTTTATACAGCAGGTTCTTATTAGTTATCTATTTTATACATATTAGTGTATACATGTCAATCCCAATCTCCCAATTCATCCCCTCACACCCACCTCCCACTTCCCCCCCCTTGGTGTCTATGTTTGTTCTCTATATCTGTGTCTCTACTTCTGCCTTGCAAACTGCTTCATCTGTACCATTTTTCTAGAGTCCACACATATGCGTTAATTTGTTTTTCTCTTTCTGACTTACTTCACTCTGAACATCCTTGTGTTGTTCCTGATCTTGGTGAAAGCCTTCAGTCTGGTCCATGCATAACACAGATACACAATGCACAGTGGGGAGAGAGAGGAGGCCAAGGGCAGAAAATAATATTTATGTTTAAATTTGTCTTGTCTTGCCATAAAATGTGAATTTTATTTTACAGAAGTTAAAGGAAATGCCTGATTTCGACCAAGGGTATGGAACTTGAGAGATTTTTCAAGAAAGTGGCTACAAAGAGGAATTATGCAATCTAATCTGACAAAATCATTGGCAGAAAAGAAGGAACACAGTGCTGCTGCGAACACTACCCAGGAGAATTTGGGAGGGGCCAAAAGTGATAGGAGACACCAGTCCATAATATGTCCTGCCAGCCTCCCAGAATCTTTTGCACTGGAATCCATCTTGGCTGAGAGATGCACGCACCAGCAGGAAGGACTTGGAGTCAGACCAAATATCGGCCAAGCAAGATGATTGGCCAGAGACAACCTGGAAACTAACCCCATTACTCTGAGACTGTGAGCCACATGGCAGAGCAGTCCTTCTGGGTTCCCTTACCCTTTAGCTCTCTGCCCACACACCCCTTCCCAATAAAGTATTTTGTTTTGCCAGTACTTGTGTCTCCTCAGACAATTCATTTCTGTTAGACAAGAGTGTTAGACATGAGTCTACTCTTGGGCCCTGGAAGTATTCCCCCTTCCTGCAGTGAGCTCTCTGGAGTATCTGTTGTAAGGACGTTAAGCTCATTCATGGGGGTGTATGACCTAAGCACCTTCCAAAAGCCCCACTTCGTATTTCCATTTGTTTCTTGCCAGTCTCAGCCTATCAATAAACTGTGTTGTGGTTGGACCAGCCCTTGTGGTTCATATTATGATTGCAAGACACCCTTCAGCAATAACCATTAAGAAACTTTGATAAAGGTTTATTACTTACAAGACCTAGAAGTTACACAGTACCCCTAGGGCCACACATGGAGAGATCATGGGAGGGGAAGAGTAGGAGGGAAGCTGGGGGGCTGTAATTCCACTTTTACTGGGGTCCAGGATGGGGACTAGAGTTTTGTGGGCTCACTCCTTATTGGTGAATTTAAAGCATAAGAGCAGAAATTTAAAGCACAGGGAGAGATAAAACAAGTAGTCCAAATGGTCATTTATTGAAATTCATCAAGATCTCTCAAACAAAGAAACGTCAGTGGAGGGAGGTGTGACCTGGTGTTTTATCTAATCCTGTGGCTGGCAGTGTGTTTATTGGAGATTGCCAAGGTCTTAAGGCTGGATGCCTCTTTGAAATGGATGCTCTGGCAATCAAAGGTTAAGTCAGGCACTTACATTACAATAAAAAAAAAAAAGAAAGAAAGAAAGAAAAAAGAACACTGTCAGGGCTTACCCTACACCATTACCTTTGCATTAGGATTTCAACATCTGAATTTGGGAGGGACACATTCAGACCACAACGATAAATAATTTGGCAGATAAATAGAACGAAGGGGACAATGCTTGTGAATCTTCATGACATCAAAAATGCCTTTGTCTGTGTGCCCAAGCAAGGTGTACTGCAAAGTGTTGTAATCGGAAATAATGACTTCAGTGTAGATGCGGTTTCTGGGGTAATGGAAAGATTGATATTGTGACTAGGTAGTGGAGTAAAATGAAAAAACTATTGAAAAAGAAGAGGTCAAGGAAATGAGAAGTACCCAAATATATTTTGAAGTAGTCTGAGAAATGGCAGTAATTAAAGTGGAGGGAAAAAAGTGAAAAACTCAGAGGGTAGAGCAGTGAACAGGACCTGGTCCTGCCCTAAAGACCTCTCAGGAGAGGACAGGCAGACTCATAAACTAGCAAAAATACACATGGTCCCCAGTGACATGATGTATTTTGCACATTGTATATACTTATGTTTCGCAGTATGAACTTTGAATATGTCTTGCAAATGGCCACTTGGCTCAACCAAGTTCAGTGGTTTGTGATGCCTTAAGTTTACTTAACTTTATAAAGGATAGAAGGTGGGCAGAAGCACTGCACACTCAGCTCTTGCATAGCAGAAATCTTGTGACCTCAAGCCCTGCTTGTGACATTTCCATCATTTGTGCTGTGGAAAAAGTGTGCTCAGGAGTTATTGTCACCCAGGTTGTTGCCCTACAATATACCCCTGTCCCTTCCTGGAACAGAAACCAATTACTCTTATCTAAGTTTCAGGAGGAAGCTGCAAAGACAAGAAAAGCAAGAACCAGTTAGAACCAACTAGTCCCTGGTGGAAAAATTGATGCCCAGTGGACCTTGAGCCTCATTACATGCTCATTGTAATGCATTTGCTAAATGACACACCCACCAGTGCCATGACGTTGACAGTTTCCATGACAACAACCAGAAAAGTCCATACAAGGACTGAAAAGGAGAGTTGCATTAGTTCCAGGTCCAAACAACAGCTCCTGTTCTCAGATAACTCATGAATATTCCTCCCATTCTTTCCAATTCCCTCCCTTTTATTCTGACCCTCTTACATATTTGGTGTCTCAGCCCAAATTGGATTATGAAGTTGATTTACCGACCAGGTTCCTGCTTCCCCATTCTTTGGCCATTGAATGAAACATGTGCTTTTCCAGTCTCAGCATCGGTTTTGCTATTGGTTGCACTAATCTGACTGGGAAAAGAATCTCCCTGGCCGAGACAGGTGGTCTTGGCCTGGGTTAAGACCATGGCGTGGGTCTGGTCAACCAATTCGGGAACATGATGATGCAAAAGTGAGTGCAGACCAGCTGGGGAAGCCATCATATTTGGCAAGGCTCTGGCTTTTATGCCTGCTCACCACACAGCCCTCAGAGTGCTGGGTTCTTTTCCATGCAGCTATGTCAAGCGGTACATGTTACTCATTCCCAGATGAACAGCCTCAACAGTGAGGGGCAGGCACTTGGGCTCTGCCAGGTCCTTGGTTGGATTTCCGCTTGTTTCAGATCTGGAATAAGAATAATTCTCACAATTCTTTGAGTTACTGCTGTAAGGAGGGTTCCACCAAGGGACAAATCCTCAGGGATCCCTGAGGCTACAGGGAAGACCATAGAACCACTGCTAGTCCCTTTCATCCAGACACCAAAATACAGAGTCCTGGTACAACAACTCCAAAGATACACAATGATGGAAATTCAGAAGGTTTTGGTTCTACAGAGTTTGTAAAACAACAGTAACAAGAATAAAGTGAACTGACTTTCCACATTGGAGTTGATGGCAGTGGGAATTAATCCAAGGTTCTAAATTCCTTTTGGAAGCAACATAGTGTAGTGGGAAGAGTGAGGACTTTGGGGTCAGAGAGACCTGCCAGTGGACTCTCGTGTGGTGCCAAAAAATTACATAGCATCATTGAACTTCCAGTATGTCACAGCTATACAATGCATTTAACAGCACATATTTAATGAAACTGAAATGAAGATTGGAATGCAATTTGTACAGCATTCATCTCAGTGCTCAGTGCTCAGTAACTGCCGAATCTTTCCTACTGTCCATTTTTCCAATGAAATGTGACATGTACTTAATGCAGATTTGCTTTTCTGCATTTCTCTTCTGAGTTCAACTGCCAGCATTATAAATGTCAAAAACACGACATCCTTTAACAAATAATAATTTTCTGGCTAACTCTCTCTCTATTTCTCTAATTAAATATAAGATAGTGAAAACTTTCTAACTTATATGGAAATGATATGTATGTATATTGCTTTACATAATATATATTAGTTAATATAATAAAATACAATATGATAGAATATGATAGAATAGAATAGAAAAGAAAGGAAAAGAAAAGAAAAGAAAAACTTGGTTAAGAGTGGCATTGTTCTCTAATAATGATTTACTATTAAGTCCTTGTTGGATAAGTACTCTACTTCACATTTCTTATCTGTATAATAAAGGCAATGGTGTTGATGAACATTTAGTTTCTTTTAATGCTCAGATTTTTTAAATGTTTAATTTTGCTATTACTTAGCATTAAGACATTATAATATGGTTATCTCAGACTTAAAAGAAAAGTTAGTCTTCAGTAATTCAAATTTAGCTCTATACTGCTCAGGATGTTTTACCAGGATACTACTTTTAGCTGCTGAAGAAAAACAAAGACTTTGCTCAATCTCACACTCATGGATCAGAAATGCTGTACAATTCTCCACCAGGCAGGTGAGCTGCATAATATGGGAAGGTGTACAGAAGTGAATTGGGGGAGAAAATACTTACCAACAGAGCTCAAAACCAGAGCACCAGTAAAAGTAGGTTTCAGCATTTGTATGAATAATTTCATATTTTTATTTAAAGTTTATATTTTATTTTACATTTAACATTTGTGGTAAACATGCATAAAATTGATGTGAAGAGCATAAGGAAGTGTTTGCTATCTAGACTTCAGTGATTCAAAATCTAGATATTCCAATAAGCCTGGAAGGCTCCCTTTTAATCTCTGCTTGGCAGTGGCATGTGGAATGCTCCACTTCTTTTTAATATGATTATTTTTTCAAGCTCCTGCATATGGTGATGAGTGTCTGCAGATTCGAGATAAAGCCAATCTCTTAAAATATACAGGTGAACATCCTCTAGGCACATGGGGAAAATGAGAGGTTCCAGACAGACCCTGGCACCCACAGTGGGAAAGTGCCAAGAGGCGTTAGCTATATCTAAATCCAATTTTCCTTTACATCCATAGATATTTAAAGGTTCAAAAGACCTTCAGGACCAACTTCCTTGACAGGGGGAAGTGGGCACATTAAGGGGTACAGTAGTTTGGGAAAAAAAATGATTTGATCCTTTATAGGGAAAGCCTTGCTCATGGAGGTGTATAGTTTTCTGAAAGCAGAACAAGATGGGGTGTGGGGCAGTGAATGAACTGCCTTGTGCACTCAGTGCCATGTCAGCCACTGCTCATTTGCTGTCTCCAATCTGTTCTGAGCCTCAATGAAGATAGGGGAAAAGTATGATTCTGGCAGAAGTTCTGACTTGTCTGGCTTTGCAGCACCATAGATGCCAAGGACAGACACCATGTGGAATACATTCCAGTCTCCACCAGACTCTCCCCTAACAACTGTCCTCACAGCAAACACTCACACAAACCCCACTCCCGCTACTCTTTTCCCATGTCTGAAAGTGTTTCTTCTATTTTTAGATGAAGACATGACTTGGATTTTGACTTTCCCTCTCTGCAGCACTGACTGACTTCTCTTTCCTCACTAGTGCTCCCCTGATAGGCTGAGTCCCAAGGTGTAAGTTTAGTAAAGTGAAAGCTTGGTAATGACTGTAATTTTTTTTCTTCTTTTTAAAAAAATTTTTATTGGAGTATAGCTTATTTACAATTTGTGTTAGTTTCAGATGTGCAGCAAAGTGAATCAGTTATACATATATCCACTATTTTTTATACTCTTTTCCATTATAGGTTATTACAAGATATTGAATATAGTTCTCTGTGCTATACAGTAGGTCCTTGTTGTTTATCTATTTTATATATAGTAGTGTGTACATGTCAATCCCAATCTCCCAATTTATCCCTGCCCCCCTTAACCCCTGGTAATCATAAGTTTGTTTTCTACATCTGTGACTCTGCTTTGTAAATAAGTTCATTTGTACCCTTTTTTAGATTCAACATATAAGCAATATATGATACTTGTTTTTCCCTGGCTGACTTCACTCAATATGACAATCTCTAGGTCCATCCATATTGCTGCCAATGGCATTATTTTGATGACTGTTGATCAATGAACTGATCCTCACAAACTCTGAGCTCACTCAAAAGTTCCATGAGTAAAACAGTGAATATAAAATGCTGCAAGGCAAACAGAAAAGGAATATTTTTCTTTTGATTGGATAAATGATTCTTATATAACTGGGCACTTATGAGAGGTATTTCTAATGATTTTTCTGGAATGTCACACATATTTCTAAGTAAGTTGTATGACAAAAACAAATACAATTACTAAAGTTTTACATATTTAAAAGTCAAAACAACTTTAAATTAGGGATTACTTTTACTGGTTACATGTTCTGACTTCTGGTGTTCACAGCAACTTTTCATTCAATGATGAGTCTAGTATTTATTGATTTGTTGATTCTCTAATATTGTCAAACTACTAATTGAGTAAGGTACATAGGAAGAAAATGACAAATTCTCAAAACTCAAAAAATAATAATGACTCTTTAGGTCTGCACCAGTTTTAATAATGTACAAAAACAAACAAACAAACAAACTATAATGTACATGATCTAAACGAGTTAAACATTTGTATTCCAGTTTTAACCAAGTTCTGCCTCCAAACCCATTTTGTGTCTTACTATATTGTATGCTGTGTATGCAAAGGAAGAAAGTAGGAGAGAAATCTTGCATTTGATTGAGAAAATCATTATACAGAAGCATGGCAATGTCATGGTTCTGGAAGTGTTTGAATATGTCCTGTTAAACTGTTGAGTAGAATAAAATGACTTAAATTTTTCAGTTCCCAACTGGATCTTCATTACATATTTAGGACTTGGTGTATATTACATAATCAAGAATGTTTATTAATGATTATGCAGTGAACACAATTGAAGAGTGATCCCAAATGTGGACTATAGCAGACACTGCTTGATGCTACCCCACAGCCTCTACTTCCTTGCTAATTCTTTCTTTAACTTGCTAAATGTTGCAATAATGTACCCAGGTACAGAGAATGAACCATGATTGACCTAAACTATGATTTTACAGTAGGGTGACACCAACCCAAAAGGGACAACACTTGATTCTTGAGAAGAAAAACTTACCATTTTTACTTATAAAGCACAGATATGCATAAAGTACACAAACAGTTATATTGTGGACACTCATGTTAAAATTTCGTAGTGGGGGTGACTAAGAAAAATGTCTAGAATGGTTCCTTGGGGGCAGTGACAAAACATAGGTTGGGAAACACTGTTAAAACTGCTCATGTGATCTTGGTCCCTTTTGCTAATGAGCCACTGAGCCAGACTGAGTTCTGTCCAAAAAGATAAACTACAGTCTGCTGGAAGAATTATGGACAAGGTTTTTTCTTCCTAAAATAATAGTGTTCTACAAGGAGAAGCCCGTTACCCACACTTTCTTGTTTCCATTACGATATGTTTGGTGGAAAAATAAAACCTAAGCAGTCATTTTTTTATCAAGAAGAGAAGTGAAAAAAACACTGGCTGAGAGTGGAGCATGGTCTATGACTTTTCTAGGTCCATCCATGTTGCTGTCAATGACAATCTGAACCAGCATTGGGTCTGCCTATAAGTGATTTCCTTGTTAAGTAGATATCATTATGGTTTACACCACATTTAGTTAAGATTATTGTTGTTTGTAACATGTAACAAGAGTTGAGTCAGACTCAAGAACAAGATCAATGGCTCAGAGGAGAGGAGAGGCTATGATAAACTCAGGTACAGTGTATACCTTGATTTTTAATCACCCCCCATTTCCTTAAGACAGCATTCCTCACAGTGAGATTTTCCCTGGGAATAGAATGCTGTGATGGAGAAGCAAACAGATAAAAAATGACAATTTAAAATAAACATAAGAGCTGTATCCCTTTTGGGAGACAAAATATAAAAAACTCATCTTTGTTTTCTTTACACCTTACAAATTTTAGCACCAAATTCCCTCCTCTCCCAGAAGCCACATGGTCCTGGGAAAATTAGAAAGATGTTTACTAATATACCACTAAAAAATGGGTCAATAAAGAAACCAAATAGCAAATAGAAAAAATACCTTGAGATGAATGAAAATAGAAACAAAGCTTTCCAAAGTCAATGGGGGAGAGTAAAAGCAGTTCTAAGAGGGAAGTTATAGCAATACAAGTCTACCTCAAGGAACAAGAAAAATCTCAAATAAATGAACTTTACACCTTAATGAATTAGGGAAAAAAAGGAATAAACAAAGGTCAAAGTTAGTAGAAGGAAGGAAATATAAAGATCAGAGTGGAAAAAATGAAATAGAGACTGAAAAAAAAAAAAAACAGAAAATATCAGTCAATCTAAGAGCTGGTTCTTTGGAAAGATAAACAAAACTGACAAACCTTTTGCCAGAATCATCAACAACAAAAAAAATAGAGGGCCCAAATAAAATAAAAAATGAAAGAGAAGTTACAACTGATACCACAAAAATACAAAGTATCATGAGACTACTATGAATAATTTTATGCCAACAAATTGGACAACCTGGAAGAAATGAATAAATTCCTGAAAATATGGAATCTTTCAAGGCTGAATCAGGAAGAAAATCTAAATAGACCAATTACTAGTAATGAAATTGAAACAGTAATCAAAAATCTCCCAACAAACAGAAGTCCAGGACCAGATAGTTTCACAGGTGAATTCTACCAAACATTTAAAGAACATTTAATAATTATTCTTCTTAAAATATTCCCAAAAGTTGAAAAGGAAGAAATGCTTCCAAAGTCATTTGATGAGGCCAGCATTACACTGATACTAAACCATACAAAAATGCTATAAAAAAGAAAATTACAGGCCAATAAATACATCTGATGAACATAGATGCAAAAATCCTCAACAAAACCAAATTCAAAAATTCATCAGAAAGATCATATACCATTATCAAGTGAGAAATGAGCAGAATAAAAACAGTAAAAGCTTTTGACAAAATTCAACATCCATTTATGATAAAAACTCTCAACAAAGGGGAACATACCTCAAAATAATAAAAGCCATATATGACAAGCCCACAGCTAACATCATACTCAATAGTGAAAAGCTGAAAACATTTCTTCTAAGATCAGGAAAAAGACAAGGATGCCCATTTTATTTAGCATAGTTTCAGAAGTCCTGAACAAGCAACAAGACAAGAAAAGTAAATAAAAGTCACCCAAATTGGAAAGGAAGAAGTAAACTTGTCAATATTTTCAGAGGACATAACATTACATACAGAAAACCCTAAAGACTCCCCCCAAACACCGTTAGAACTAATACATGAATCCAGTAAAGTTTCAGGATACAACATTAACATGCAGAAATCTGTTGCGTTTCTATACACTAAAAACAAACTATCAGAAAGAGAAACTAATAAAATAATCCAGTTTCATTAAAACAATACAATACCTAGGAATAAATGTAACAAAGAACGTAAAAGACCTGTACTCTGAAAACTGTAAGACATCAATGAAAGAAATTGAAAACAACACAAATAAATGGAAAGATATACTGTGTCATGGATTGGAAGAATTAATATTTTTAACACATCTATGCTATTTAGTGAAATCTCTAACAAAATTTCCATGACATTTTTCATAGAACTAATAACCTTAAAATTTGTATGGAACCACAAAATACCCAGGAATAACCAATGCAACCTTAAGAAGAATAAAGCTGGAGGTATAGCGCTCCCTGATTTCAAACTACTCTACAAAGCTACAGTCATCAAAACAGTATAATGTTGACATGAAAGCAGATACATAGATCAATGAAACAGAAGAGACCAAGAAATAAACCACCATTTATATGATCAATTAACCTATGACAAAGGAGGAAAGAATATGCAATGGGAGAGTCTTCAATAATTGGTGTTGGGAAAACTGGACAGCTACAGGCAAAAAAAAAAAAAAAAAGAAACCAGCCCACTTTCTTACACCATATACAAAAATAAAATCATACTGGATTAAAGACTTAAATGTAATACCTGAAAAACAAAACATAGGCAGTATGCTTGATGACATTGTTCATATATATATATATACATATATAAACACACACATATATATATATATTTGCATTGTCTACTCAGGCAACAACAAAAAAAGCAAAAATAAACAAATGACACTACATTAAATTAAATGATTTCATACAATGAATGAAACCATCCACAAAATGAGAAGACAACCTAGTGAATGGGAGAAGATATTACACATTATATATCTCATAAGGAATTAATACACAAAATAAAACGAACTTATATAACTCAATATTAAACAAAACAACAATTCAATTAAAAATGGCAGAGGATCTGAAGATATATTTTTCCAAAGAAGACATACAGATGGCCAACAGGCACATGAAAAGATGCTCGACATCACTAATCATCGAGGAAATGTAAATCAAAACCACAATGAAATATCACCTCACACCTGTCA
Organism: Lipotes vexillifer; assembly: GCF_000442215.2. Lineage (NCBI taxonomy): Eukaryota > Metazoa > Chordata > Mammalia > Artiodactyla > Lipotidae > Lipotes > Lipotes vexillifer. The sequence continues at coordinate 351,235 of NW_006787395.1, forward strand.
GAATGACTATTATCAAAAAGACAAAAAATAACAAGTGTTGGTGATGATATGGAGCAAAAGAAAACCTCAGGCACTGGTAGTGGAAATGTAAATTGGTACAGCCACTACAGAAAGCAGCATGATGCTCCTTAAAAAATTAAAAATAGAACTACCATAAAATCCAGCAATTCCACTTCTGGATTTCTTTGTAAAATACAAAAATGCTAATTTGAAAAGATATATGAATGACAATATTCACTTCAGCATTATTTACCATAGCCAAGATGTGGAAGAAATCTAAGTCTTCATTGATAGATGAATGGATAGAGAAAATGTGGTTTATATATAATTGACCTTTGAACAACACAAGGGTTAGGGACATTGACCATTCATGCAGCAGTCAAATAACTTAACAGTTGGCTGTTTGTATCTGTGGTTTCACATCTTTGGATTCAACTAACTGAAGATCGTGTAGAACGTAACTAAATATGTAGTGAAAAATATTGCATATAAGTGTATCTACTCAATTCAAATCTATTTTTCAAGTGTTCACTGTACCTACAATGGAATATTACTCAGTCATAAAAAGGAATGAAATCTTGCCATTTGTGACAACATGGATGAACCTAGAGGATATTATGCTAAGTGAAATAAGTCAGACAGACGAAGAAAAATATTGCCTTATTTCACTTATATATGGAATCTAAAAAACAAAACAAAAGAACAAGCATAACAAACTAGAAAGACTTGTAGATACAGAAAAGTAACAGGTAGCCACCAGAGAGTATGAGGATGTGGGTGTGGGCAAAATAGGTGAAGTGGATTTAAAAGTACAAACTCCCAGTTATAAAATAAGTCTTAGAGATGTAATGTGTAGCACAGGGAATATAGTCAGTAATATTGTAATAACTTAGTATGGTGACAGATGGTAAGTAGACTTATTGTGGGGTTCATTTTGTAATGTACAAAAATACTGAATCAGTATGTTGTATACCTGAAACTAATATAATGTTGTAAGTTAATCATACTTCAATAAAAAAAACAAAAAAAACAAAATCAACCCTACTCCTGTCCTCCTTTAAAATGAATCTAAAATTTAAATCCCCAAAGTAGCAACAACAAACTTTCTGGAAGATCAAAGCATAGTCTAATCATTTATAAATCCCTCTGACACCTACATATTTTCATGAATCTTGCTTTGGTGGAATGAACATTTTGTACATAAGGATGATGAGTCTTTGATACCTAGCTGGCTGATAAATATCTGATATGTACATGATTAAATAAATAGGTTTTGATTAATTGACTGATTCCATAGTAGATATACATGTCATGTTTGACCACCTACATCTGCACAAATCAATATTGTAGCCACTAGCCACTTAAGTTATTGAGTACTTGAAGTGTAGATACTTCTGAGATGTGTTGTGACTATAAATTACACACTAGGTTTCAAAGAATTAGTACAAAATGTAAAATATCTCATTAAGGTTTTATATTTATATATGTTGAAATACTGTTTGATTTATTAGATTAAATAAAATATATTATTTAAATGAATCTCATCTGTTCCTTTTTGCTTTTTTATGTAGTTACTAGACAATTTTAAATTACTTATGTAGCATATATTTGTATTGACAGAATTGATCTAGATATCAAAAATAATTCAGAGGTAAGAGACTTCATATTATACCATATATACATAAATATGCTAACATGCAGATTTTCTGGACTTTTCCATAAGACCTTACTTTTTTTCTGTAGAGGAATGGAGTTTTCATGATTGTCAGCTGCTGTTTGGAAAGGAGAGCGGCAACAGCTGGGTTGGTTGAGTTAATCTCTTTCTGTAGTGTATACACCAATTATGAGGGGCTTATCAAACCTACCTATTAACGTTTACTTATGATGCACCTATGTTTCATTAGCACCCCAAGAAGATCCCAAGTCATCTTTGGTAACTATAATTGGGAAGTCTGAAATAGTTCCTGGTATTTTTTAATCACTTCTTGTTACTGTTGGTTGGTCCTCAAACTCTGCATTTCTCTCCTCCCCTTTAGAGTTGCAGTCACTTGAATTCACCTGGCACCTTCCCCTCTCCAGGTAACTATGCTGACCTTTCTCTGAGGCAGAGTTTTTAACTCTACACACACAGTCTGGAGCTGGGCAAATAAGGCTGCCAAATCCAATGAGTGATTTGTTTCTTCAAAAGCATTAGTCCTCTCTGTCTTCCTCCTCCAATTCAAATGCTACAATAGTATTAAAGATATCCCATGTGGTTTGGCCACATTTCTAAATTTCTTCTCACATAATGAGTTTCATTATGTGTGTGTGTGTGTGTGTGTGTGTCACACCTTCAAGGAATAAATGTAATCCATTCAACATTCAGAGAGATTGAGTTGTGATTTGTATTTGACCCCTCTGACCCCAGTTAGATGTCTAGAGACTTCTTATTAGTGCATAAGTAGTCTGCAAAAATAATATTTTGTCTTCTTGTAAGTCTTTACACTAGAAATATAAATGAATAATAAATAAATAAACAGCATGTGAGTGAGCATAGGAGAATAGGAGGGTCAATGTCATAGGGTGTGTCATTTGACTCAATTGAGCAAACATGGTATTGTAGCCAATGAGTGTATGAAATCTTAGATTACAAGAGGAAGACAACAAATTGAATGCAGGGATCCTCTTCTGTAGTGTTTGAAAAATGTGTGAATATAATGGAATATATTTAAAAAATCATTTAAAGGAAATAAAACTATTTTCCTGAATGTGAAGACAGCAACAGAGTTTTCTGTTAAAGGCTGGATGGCAGCCATGCACCTTCTAACACCTCCCTCTGCTCAACTCTCCCTTTTCAACAATCCATTTCTGACATTACAGACAGAGTAATTTTTTGAAAAACATGAACACAGCTATGTATAATTTCTCTGCCTAAAGCTTCAATGGCTTATCACTCTTGGAATAAAATACAGACCCCTTGACAAGGGAGATGATATCATGACTTCTATCTAGTCTTACTCTACATTTTATACCACTTTCTACTCTGTAATTATAACACAGTTATACTGTCTTTTGTTTTGTTCCTTATAGAGCAAAGCCTTTTCTCACCTCTAAATTTCACTAGCTGTTCTCTGTCTCTGTTTAGACTGCTCTTTGCTGAATTTACTTTTTTCATTCCTTAGGTCCAGGTTCATATAGTCCCATCACAGACACCTTTGACAGTCACTCTACCTAAGGTGGTGTGTTGAAGTAACTTGCTATCTCATTATCCTTTTTCATTTATGTCATAACACTGATTATAACTCCTAATTGTTTTACTATTTCTTTATTTGTGTTAATATTTTATATTGAGATGTAATCTCAGAAAGGTGCCTATCCTTTCTGTATCCCTGATATGTAATAATATGTAATAATATCTGGTTCATAGTATGCTCTCAACAATTATTCACTGAAATAACATAGAGATTGTGGAAGAAGATTTTAAATTTATATAAACTCAGACAACACAATGAAAGTAGAGGAGGTGGATTATTGCTTAATGTATGGACAAACTTTTTAAAAGTCAGAATTTCTTCATTCTGAAGGGCCTCCTCAACCAGTTGTGAGATTTCATTATTCTTCCTTCATGTACATGAGTTAAAAACACTGAATAGGGTTTCCTTGGTGGCGCAGTGGTTGAGAGTCAGCCTGCCGATTCAGGGGACATGGGTTCGTGCCACGGTCCGGGAAGATCCCACATGCCACAGAGTGGCTGGACCTGCACATCAGGAGCCTGTGCTCCACAATGGGAGAGGCCATGGTAGTGACAGGCCCACATACTGCAAAAAAAAAAAAAAAAGAGCAACACTGAATAAAACCGAATAAAATTACCTCTAAAACATACTAATTTTATTAGATTGATTTCTTGATTGAAAGTCTCATAGAATGGAAGAATATTATATGAAAGTAAAACTGCTATAGGTAAAACACAGCTTATTTGGATGAAACTTCCTAATGAGGAACAACTGTAAAAAAGTTGAACAAAATTTTAAAAATATCTTTGGAGACATTAAGGAGCTAACAAAATAATGAATGATCTGATCAGAATGTGAACAGTTGTCAAATCCTGAGGGAAAGCTAAGAAGTGAGAGGCCAGGTTTTTTTTTTTAGCTTAACAAGGGGTCAGGGAGATTGTAATTGGTATCCAGGAACTACCATCAAGAAGGAAGTGACTGGCCAGAAGTATAGTAATAATAAATTGGCTATATTGTAAGAGTTAGGGTGACCCATCATTATTAGATAAAGACTTCAATATATGTATGCTTCTTATGTACAAAGAAATGCAGGGAAAATTTAGAAGTTTGTAGATAACTGAAAACTACAAAAAAATAATGAAATTAAGAACTTAATGATAGGTTTACAGAGGATTAAACAAAGCTGATGGAAGAATCAGTGAACTGGAAGACAGATCAGAAAAAAAATATATATCCAGAATAAACTGTAGAGATAGAAACTAACTGAAAAAATTGAGAAAAATGAGTAAAAGGCATAGAAGTGGATTAAGAAATATGTAATTTGGATGACAGAGAGATATAGAAATTCAAGCAGTATAAAATTATAAATATCCACACTTTAATCCATCAAAGTATATCTTTTGACAATGGAAGATATTTAGGGAGATCCCAAAAGCAAGAATAGGATGAAAACAGGTGAATTATCTTCAAAGTAGTAGCAATTAGAATGATAACTTCCTTCTCATCCAAAATATTACAAATATGAAGATAGAGGAATTTAAAATGTTGAAAGAAAAAAGCCATCAATTTAGTAATTTATAGCCATCAAAAATTTTTCTTTATAAAATAGGTATCTTTTCAGAAAATGAAGAGAGTCAAAACTTGCAGAGCCACACCAACATCAATAAAAAATAAAAGCATATCACTATTGATCTCCTCTTTAAATAATAAATAGGGCAAATATGTAAATAAATTTAAACATTGAGTTGAAATAGAAAAAAGTTCTAAAGCAATAAAACTTTGCCAAAATGACACAAGAGGGCTTCCCTGGTGGCGCAGTGCTTGAGAGTCCGCCTGCCGATGCAGGAGACGCGGGTTCGTGCCCCGTTTCGGGAAGATCCCACATGCCGCGGAGCGGCTGGGCCCGTGAGCCATGGCCACTGAGCCTGCGCGTCCGGAGCCTGTGCTCCGCAAATGGGAGAGGCCACAACAGTGAGAGGCCCGCATAACGCAAGAAAAAAAAAAAAAATGACACAAGAGATATTTGAAAACCTAATGAAGGTAACTGAATATTTTATTAATTTTTTTCATATAAATAAATGTTTATAATTCATATAAACTTCATTGATGGCTTCATAGCTAAATTCTATCAAAAATTTAAGAGGAATATAACACTAATATTACAGAAGCTCTCAATAAAATGGAAAAGTTGAAGTTATTATGAGGTCAGCATAAGTATGGTAGCAAAACATGACAGTGATGCTATTAGAAGGCATATGTACTCTTTCATGAGCACAGGACAAAATTGCCCCCTAACCCCAGCAAAGATGTCTATGACATAATTTCTAAAATCTGTGAATATGTTTCTTTTTATGACAACATGAACTTTCTGAGTGTAATTAAAGTTATGGATCTTAAGATAGGTTATCTAGATGGGCCCAATCTAATCACATGGGTCCTTAATAGAGGAGAATTTTCTCCAGCTGCATTGAAGTATGGAAGAGACTTGACCTCTTGCAGCAGCAGGGCTATAGGGAAAGCATGAGATAAAATGCAGGCAGGCTCTAAAAGCAAAGAACAAACCCCATCATACTGCCAGCAAGGATAAAATCACCTTCCTCCTACAAGTATAAGGAACTGATTTTGGACAACAACTTGAATAAGTGTGGTAGTGGATTCATACCCAGAGGCTCCAGACAGGATGCTCCTGCCAACACCTGAATTTCTGTGGTGTGAGGCTCAATGTAGATAATGCAACTGAGCCACTCTATACCTGAATTTCTGACCTACTGAACTGTGAGATAATAAACGCGTGTCATTTTAAGTGTTTAAATGTGTGGTCATTTGTATGGCAACAGTAGAAAACTAATACAGAGACCAATGCATATATATGGTTGCTAGACTTAGGATCAGTGGCCCAGGAAGCTATTTCAAATAAATGTTGCTGGGCTTCCCTGGTGGCGCAGTGGTTGAGAGTCTGCCTGCTGATGCAGGCGACACGAGTTTGTGCCCCGGTCCGGGAGGATCCCACATGCTGCAGAGAAGCTAGGCCCATGAGCCATGGCCGCTGAGCCTGCATGTCTGGAGCCTGTGCTCCACAACGGGAGAGGCCACGACAGTGAGAGGCCCGCGTAACACAAAAAATAAAAATAAATAAATAAATAAATAAATAAATAAATAAACAAATAAATAAATGTTGTTGATATAACTGGGTGTCTATATAGAAAAAAAGAAATGAAAATACATCCCCAATCTTTTGTTGTATGTACAATTTCAGGCATTTCAGATGTAAACATGAAAACAAAACCTTTAGATGATAGTGAGAATATATTCATCATTTTGCCAAAGCAAAAGATGTTTTAAAAATGACTGAAAATCTCTAAGCACAAAGAAAAATATTAATAAACTGAACTAAGTTAAAGTTAAGAATTTCTGCTTATTAAGAGGAAGCAAAACGAAAAGACACAGATTGGAAGAAAATCACGGTTACTCATGTAAGAAACAAAGGGCTAATAAAGAAGTCCTACAAATCAGCAAGGAAAGAAAAAATACTCAATAGAAAAAGAAAAAGCATAAAACTTAAACAGAAAATTTAACTTAAACAGAAAATGTCCTCAGTTTGAGATTTAATCAGGTAAATACTAAATAAAACCACACTGAAGTGTCAATACGTACCCTCCAGAATGTTAAATATATATAGAGTGACATTCTGTGTTTAGGAAAGGAACTTGATGGCCCTATGCTGCTGAAGGGTATGTACATTTATACAAGGCATTATTACTATTGATGGCAGAGAGGGTTTATCTGTGTAGATGAATTAGGGTGGGTATAGTGGTTTTTTGTGCTATTGTCAATATTCTAGTTTTTGACTTAGTTCTGGTTACAATGGTGATTGTTTTTTGATAACTCTTCAAGCTCTTCATTTTTGTTCTGTATGCTTTTCTGCCAACATGTGTTATTTCATAATAAAACAGAAAAAGAGAAAAGCTGTCTAATATGGACTGCATATAAGTGGCTCAGATTGCAAAGTATGATTTCGTAGATTTGTGCCAATATTCTTTGAAAATAAAATGAAATGGTGTAATATCAAAGGGAAACTAACATACATATTTCATCTCAAATATTTTTGTTTGAGGAATTTTAGTTATAACTGAAGTTTGGAGCCACATTTATGTGAGGGGACAGGGATCACTGTTAGAGAACAGTCTCCTTAAAAGAAGACCTCGGGCTTCCCTGGTGGCGCAGTGGTTGGGAGTCCGCCTGCCGATGCAGGGGACACAGGTTCGTGCCCCGGTCCGGGAAGATCCCACATGCCGCGGAGCGGCTGGGCCTGTGAGCCATGGCCGCTGGGCCTGCGCGTCCGGAGCCTGTGCTCCGTGGTGGGAGAGGCCACAGTGGTGAGAGGCCCGGGTACAGCAAAAAAAAAAAAAAAAAAAAGAAGACCTCAAGTTTAATCCACAAGTTCATGAAAACTATTTGAAAAGATCAAATTGGGTAATTTCCCTCTGACCTTGAGTCCAGTTATGAGAAATTAAGGGCATTTACTCCTCAAGAAAATGACCCACTATTTTCAAAAGTAGCTGCAACAACTTATTTTCCAAGCAGTAGTATCTAGGAGTACCTGTCTCTGCAAATCTTCATTATCACTCCAATGTTTAAACACTTGTCATTTTGAAAAGTGTATAGTGGTATCTGTGGTTTTAATTTGCAAAGATCTGATTAATGTGACATTTACATGCTTATTAGCCATTTGGATTTTTTTTTTTTTTGTGAAATGAGTGTTCAAGTCCTAACCTATTTTTATAGGGTAAATTTTTTGATTGTTAAAGTCTTTTTTATAAACTGTATATGACTTATCATTGTATGATTCTGGCCACAAATTCCAATATGTGGGTTTCTTTTTTTCCCCACAACACCAAGCAATTCCCTGACACCATCTGTGTGTCCTACAATTCAACTCAATTCTGACACGACCTGGAGATAGCATCGGATCCCACAGGTTAAGGGCTCAGTCCCACAAGACTGCCCCCACTTCAGATGCCAATAGGAAGTCTAGGGATGTTATCTGTGCTTCTGACCAACTGGCAATAAATCCAAGATTCCCACAATCCCCTCCTTGGGTTCAATTAATTTGCTAGAGCAGTTCACAGAACTCAATGAACCCATTTAGTCACTAGGTCACTAGATTTTACAAGGAATATTAAGGATACTAATAAACAGCCAAATGAAGAAATACAGAGGGTGAGGTCCTGAAAAAAGGAACCTCTGTCCTCATGGAGTTTGGGGCCCTACACTGTGACACGTAGATATGTTCTTGTTCACTAACCTGGAAACTCTCCTAACCTCTGCCTTTGGGATTTTAATGGAGGCTTCATTACATAGGCATGATTCATTAAATCATTGACCATTGGTGATTGATTCAACATCCAGCCCTTCTACCTACTCCTGAAATCGGGAGGTAAGACTGAAAGTCCCAGCCCTTTATTTATGGTTGGTTTCCCTGGTAACATGTCCCCACCCTTGGGTGTTTTCCAAAGTCACCTCATTAACATAAATGCAATTGTGATGGAAAGGGACTTGTTATGAATAATTTGACACCAATTTTGCCTTCACTGCCCTGATTCACTCTTATCACTCAGGAAATTCCAAGGATTTTGGGAGCTCAGGAACCATGAATGAAGACCAAGTACATATATTTCTAACAAATCACAATATCACACATTGGTTACATCTATTGCAAATTTATATCTGACTGTGTAGGTTATTTTTTCACTTTATTACTTTATTTTTATGACCCAAGATTCTTGTTTTCAATTGTATTTATAGTTTTATTTTTAGTATTTTAAAAGTTTCTTTGAAAAACATTTTTAGTCACTGGTCAAGAATATATTCTCATATATCTCCTTCAAAAGGCTTGTGATTTCACTTTCAGAAGGATGGTACAAACATACTTTTCCCTATTCCTACCATTAAACACAACAGAAAAACTTGATTTTATGTAAAACAAAGAAAAGAAGACTTGGAAAGTTGGAGAGAAGGAAACAGACGTGGTAGGGACTCCAAGACCCTAAGAATGACATGGTGGTGAATTCTCCAAATTTTCTGTTTACACCATATGTCCCATATTTGGATCTGAAGTAGCCATCAACCCAGTAATACTAATGGGTGAAGACCAAAAAAAAAAAAAAAAAAACCCAAAAAAAGCTGGTCTCTATACTCAAAGGAGAAATAAAGGGGAAGCCTACCCACACAGAAAACTTTAGACAATTATTGTTCTACTGCAACCAAACACCACAAGAATAACTGTGGCTACACCCCCACATGCCAGCATAAGACCGATGAGAAGGCTAGATTTCTACATTGCCTAGCTGCACAAAGCACCTCAATCCCCCTGCCAGGATAGTGTCAGAGAAGGTCAAGTAGGGGGATCTGGGACATTTATCCCCTCTAAACTCTAATGATGCCACCCCCCCCCCATGGAGGGGATGACCACAAAGGTACTACTGACCTCCACCATGGTGGGGTTATGTCACACAAGGCCAAGTGAAAAGCCAGGATTTTCACCACTGACAAATTGACAAAAAGGAAATTCAAGCTCAGATAGTTTCACTGAAGAATTCTACCAAAAATACCCAAAGAATCCTGAACACCAATTGTACAAGAAACAAAAAAGGAAGGAATGCTCTCAGATCATTTTGTGTAGCTAATATTCTCCTGATGCCCAAAACCAGACAGACTGGACAGCAAAGACACTACAAACTAATATTACTCATGGATATGATGTAAAATCCTTAACAATATATTAGCAAATTGAACTCAGCAATCTATAAATAGAATTATACATCATGACCAAGGGAGATTTATTCCAGGTATGCAAGTTTCATTCAATACTGCAAACAAATCTATGTAATTTATATTTACAGGTTAATGAAGAAAAATCTCACAATCTTATCAAATGATACAAAAACACATTTGACACACTTCAACACCCATGCATGATAAAAATTTCAGGAAAAACAGAAATAAAGGGGAACTTCCTTTACTTGATATCTTGATATAGGGCAGCTACAAAAATCCTACAGATAACCTACAGGATGTTAGATACTTAATGGTAAAAGGCTGAATATTTTTCCCTTAAGATTTAGAACAAAGCAAGTATGGAGGCTACCACCCTTGTTATGAAACACAATTCTGGAAGTTCTAGCCAATGCAATAAGGCAAGAAAAATGAATATATATATATATATATATATATATATATATATACACACACACACACACACACATATATCGATATATATATATATATACACACACACGTGTATATGTATGCATATATATGAAATAAAGATTTCAAATTATCTCATTTCAGATAAAATTATTTTGTATGTAGAAAATCACAAAGAGCCTACAAAACCACTCCTAGACCTAATAAGTGAGTTCAGCAAAGTTAAAGAATAAACTTGCAAAACTCAACTGTATTTTTAAATACTTAGCAATAAACACATGGATGCTAAAATTAAAATTTCAATTCTATTTATATTGCTCAAAAAATTAAATACTTAGTTGTAAATCTAGCAAAATATATACAAGTCTTATATGCTGAAAACTTCAAAATACTGATGAAAGAAACCAATATTTAAATAAGTGGAGAGACATACTTGGTTTGTGGTTTGGATTTCTCAACATAGTAAAAAATGTCAATTCTTTCAAAATTGATATTCAGGTTTAATAAAATTCTTATCAATATCCTAGGAAAAGATATTGTTGATATAAATAAACTTATTCTAGAAAATATATATATGGATAGGAAAAAAAAAAGAAAAAAAACTTGGTTAGCTAAAACAATTTCAGAAAAGAACAGTAAAGTGGGAGAAATCTGTACACCTGATTTCAAGAGTCATATAGCTATAGTAATCTATACAATGTGTTATTGGCACAGGCATAGACAATAAGATCATTGCCACAGAGAACCAGCAATAGACACATACAAATAAGCCCAAATGACTTTTGACAAAGTTGCAAAAGTAATTCTATAAAGGAAAGATTCCCTTTTTAATAAATGATGCTGGATCAATTGGCCATCCATAGGAATATTTATTTTTTGACTTAATGGATTCTTATCAATTATCTTGAGATAATATCTTAACAATATTGAACCTTCCAATGAATATACATGGAATGACTCTCCTTTCATTTAGATCTTCATTAATTTATCTGATCAATATCTTATAGTTTTCAATGTACAGGTTTTGCATTGTTTCATTAAATTTATTCCTAAACATTTTAAATATTTTTTTAAATTGGACACCTGACAGTGAATTCAATTCTTTTGGGAGCTGAAAGTTTTGTCTTCCTATAAACATTCTTGAGCATTGTTATGGAAGGCATTTATGTCTCTTGGAAGCAGTTGATCCTTCTTTTGTTCCTGTTTTTAAGATATGTTAGGCAGGACAATCCCAGTGCTCAGTGTTGGGCTAACATTCCCCCCTTCCACCCAGAAAAGCAAGACACTTTGTGTATTGTACCCAATGCACTGTGCATATTAAAGTTTTCCAGCTTGGTTAATTGGAATAGATGTGGTTCCCTGTCCTGTGTGAATATCAGGCATATATTTAATATTTTTAATATATGATATTTAATCTTGATATTTAATCTTTCAAATGGATCTCTTCCCAGGCTTGTGTAGTTTCTTCATTTGAACATCCTCATCTTAGCTCACCTGTATCTGGAGCTCTTTCTCTACAGCACTCTCCTCCCTGATTCTCTGCTTAGTAAACTCTGATCACCTTAATCTCCAACAACCTGAATTCTGTCTTTTCAATTCAGCAAATTTACTTGGTTTTATTGAGTTCCCGTGTCCTAAACTGTGGCCTGAAAACTCAAGCTGTTATGCCTAGATAAATCTGAGACTTGTCTTTTTTGCCCGTCTCTCAGGGATCACTGTTTTTGTTGCCTGGTGTCCAGTGCCTTGATAAATGTTGTTTCATATATTTTGTTCATTTCACTGAACATTTCAATGAACAGTGCTCATTTCACTGTTCATTTTGTTCACTGAAACTTTGGCTGTTTCAGTTCTTTCCTGGCTTTTCAATCCCTTTAACTACACCAACGCTACAGTGAGAGTCCTCAACAAACATTTTTTTGAAACAGTGAGTGGAATTCATCTTATAATTATAGAAATCAGTCTATTTTAATTTAGTGTACGTACTAATAGCTTTGTATTTATTTCTAACAGCATATTTTGAACTACTTTCTTACCTCACTTTCACTGCTGTTTACTTTCTCTGAACATTTCTTAATTGGTACAGTGTTTGGAATTTACACATGTTAGTTTTATTATTTTGTTGGTTGCCCTAGTAAGATCAACTTGCATAATTAACAAGTAAAAGTTTAATCAATTCCTATACTGTCCACCCAAATATTTTAATACTTTATGCTCCCTCTTGACTTACACCTAAATATTTAGTCTATTGTGTAAACCTCCCTAGATGTTGTTACTGTTGTTTTTAATAAATATTTGCAAAATTTACCCATATATTTGCCAATCTCTTTCCCATTTATTCTCTTCCATCTCAGAACAGTGCTGAGATGGCTTTCTTGATACCTGAAGTACAACATTATTTTATTAGAGCTAACAAACACCTTCAATTTCTATTATCTGGATATGGTTTTATCTCATCTTACCTCAGTTTTCACAATGATTTGCATTGATGCTAAGGGGTTTCTTGTTGTTGTTTGCTTGTTTTCACTTTTGCTTTGGAATTTTCTGGACCCCTTGAAACTACAGTTGATGTTTTTCATCAATTCTTGAAAACTCTCAGCCAATTTTACTTCAAATATTCATTTTGTCCTACTTTCTTTCTTCTCTCTCTAGGATTCAAATTAAGTGTATGTTGACTGTCTTACTACTTCCTCTCTGTTCTTACAATTTCTTTTGTAGTTTTCATCTCTGTGCCTCTTCAAGCTGTGTTCTGCACAATATCTTTTGACATATATCCTAATTTATTCATTCTATCTTCAGATGTCTTTAAATTTCCCGTTAAAGCTCTCTATCCAATATTATAATTTATTAAGAATGCAACCAGTATGATTGTGTTTCCTTAAATTTTAATTTTTTTTTTTCATTTACCCATTTATCAACTCTCCTATTTCATTTTTAATTATATTCATTTCTGTGCTGAGATCAACAAGTGTGTAAGTTGTTTGAACATTGTAAAATGTCTGATAAAACCAATACTTAAAATTTTTGTGAATCTGTTTCCACCATTGGTTTTTAGGTATCTGGTTCTTGTTCATCTGTTCACAGGTCTCATTTTGCTGTGTCCCTAGATATCTTTCCCTGTTGATGGGTCATTTTTCTTGATAAGTGACATATTTGGAAGGATTCACCCACATTGCAGGAGAGCCATTGCCTTCTTCACATCTGTATGCCTGGAGACATCCCCAGTCAGGATTTGCTGACTATGTGTTCCATGACTTGGAGTCCCTCCCCATCCCAGCCACGTGGAAGTGGAAGCAAAATGTTCAAGTTTAGGAAGGAAGATGCAAGAATCTCTTTTGTTTCCACTTTCACTTCATTTGTTCTGTTTACTGCAATGGTAGCTCTTTCTGTATATAGAACCCTGTGTTGGGGGATTACAGCTGGTTTAGAAATATTCTCTTTGATCCTGAATTTGTAGTCTCTTCAGGTGCTGGCTCTAAGATTCTTCATCATGGGCAAGCTCTGACCTTGACTGCTTCCATCTTTGCCTCATTTTTTCTTCTCTTATTAATAAATGTTAATTTCACAAAAACATATTGAGTACCCATTATGTGCGGGTACCATTTGAGCAGCTTGGAAACATTCATGAACTAAACAATAATCTATCTTTCCCCATAAAGCTGCTCTTCTAATAGGTGATGATGGAAAATACTCAATAAACATAAAAATGCATCAGTTCTATAGAATGAGAAAAGATGATGAGTGCTATGACCAAGAGAAACAAAAGTGAGAAAGGTTTGGGAAAGTGGTTGTGTCTTGTTGTAAGGGAGGTTCTTGAGCACAGCTGAAAAGACAGCAAGGGGGTCAGCACTGCAGATGCTCAGATGAGGATGGATCATGGGTGGAGATAGACAAAGACCCCAATGGGAAGATGATGGAATATTCCAGAAGGCACTAAGGCTTGTGTGATGGAAGTGCGTAATAGTGGGTGATTTGGTTGAGAGAGGCCTGGGGCCAGATCCTGCTGGACATGTAGGTCATCATGAGTGCTTCAGCTTTTATTCAAAGGTCATAGGGAGTCTCAGTGGGGTTTGATAGGAGTGACCTCTGATTTACTCTGTCAAAGGAATACTCCAGCGACTATGAGAGAACAAGAGAACAGCGACTGTTTAAGGAGCATTCACAGTTATCCAGGACAGACAGCATTTTGCAAAAATGAACAATTAAAAATGTTTTTTAAAAACAGAAGAATGATTTCTGTGGGCAGATAAGCTCAGAAGAATATTTTAAAAATGTAAGTTTTGTCTCTTCGTTCTCTCACTTCATTTCATTCCAAGCAGGAGCACAGATCAAAAGAGAGGAGACAAGAGAGGCAAAGGCAGAAAATAATAAGAAAAGTTACATTCCATGCTTGACTGCACTTACCCTGTGGAAACCTAGTAGAAAATTCACTCAAGACAGACTTTGAAAGAGTGAGAGATTACAAGTGCAGGCCTTGAAGATGAAAATGGTTATAATCATATTTCCTGGTGGTTTCCAGGATTTCTGATCACCTGTGGTTTCATTGTGTTTTTTAAACAGGTGGGGATCATCTCCTTAAAATGCAGTGCTGCTGGCAGCATGTCTGTGATCAGTCAAGGAGACTGAAATTCAGTGAGGTGTTTTGACCATCACTTCCTAGAAATTCACAGCATAATGACCATCGCAGCTCTTTGCAGGGGTGGGTACTGTGGCCCTGGGTCTATGCAGTTAGTCACAGGGTATTTCTTCTTAGACCAAGCCATGCAGATCAGATTATGTTGTTGTTGTTTTTGTTGGCCACTCTGTGTGGCATGCAAGATCTTAGTTCCCCCACCAATGATCGAACCTGTGCTCCTTGAAGTGGAAGCCTTGATTCCTAACCACTGGACCACCAGAGAATTCCCTCGCAGCTCATATTTAAATGAGACTGATTGCACTCCCTGGAGCGTATACTGCTCTAACTAGAAACAGATTGCCCACTCGATATATTGATTTCACTTCATAAAGCCATCAGGAGCAAATAGATCAATGTTCATTTCAGTATTTATAACTGTTATAGAGAATGTGAGATTCCCCTCTCTCTGACAATAGAATTTCAGAACCAAGATATGCCTTCTTGTCCTACTTTTGTTGGCTGGTAAATGCAGAGTCTCAGAATCGGTAGGAGCCATTGCAGGGGCCACTAGCTCATGCAGTTGTTTTTTTTTTTTTTTTTTTTTAAAAAAACTTTAGCCTCTCTTCCGGCTTTGGGACATCGTGAGGAGATGCCTGAGAGCACCGAAGCCATCTTGTATCCATGACGCCCGTTTCCCAGCAAGAGCGGAAGGTCTGTGGTGGCAGAGAGGAGAAAAGAGCATGAACCCTTGAAGATGCTTTTGAACTGCTTTTTTTTTTTTTTTTTTTTAATAACAACTGTATTGGGGTATAACTAATATACAGGAAACCTCACATATTAATGTGTACTATTTGATGAATTTGGACATATGCAACACCCTTGATACCATCACCACCATCAAAAAAATAGACCTATCCAACACCTCCCAAAGTATCCTTGTGTCCCTTTTCTTTGTGGTAAGAACACTTAACCTGAAATAAACTCTCAACACATTTTGAAGTGAGCAGTACTGTGTTGTTAAGGCCGGGCACTCTTGTACTGCAGACCTCCAGAATTGACTTGTCCTCACTGCAGTTCTTCCTGGATCTCTGCTTCCTCTGTCCCCAGCCTTCAGCCTCTGCTCCAGCTTGTAACATGACAGGGGTTGAGTTCCCCACATGGGCAGTGCTCCATTTTCAGATGGTTCTAGTACTTGGACAAAATTCTGTGTCCATCCTAATTTTAGCTCCAGGGTCATGTGGAATAATTTAAATCCTTCTCCCCCCAGGAAAGCTCATCTGTTTGAAGACAATAGCTCTGTTGTCCTCCACATAGAGGCCTGTCATTCAGATGGAGGTTCTGTTGGAGCAGACCCTCACACCTTTTCTTTCCCTTAGTGATAGAAGTTAGGTTGGGAGACTGCAGACTAATTAGAGTGAAAGAAAATTCGTATATTAATTCTTGTCTGAGAGGACAGGGTCCCTCTTTTGACAGCTCCTGCAGCTGTCAAAGTGTATAGTGTTGCTGAGATTTTAAAATAATTCTTTCCTCATTTTAATGAAGCCAATGACTATATATTTACACATGTTCTCCTTTTAAGAAATTTCTCTTCTCCTCCCCCACAGCAAGTGTGATATTGCCTATCTCTGAAAGCTAAACATGCTATTTTCCTAGGTATGCAAACTTGTTGTTATTTCACATTTCTGAATCTCAGTGTCTCCATGACACAGTACTTATCTCACATATTTTTGTGAGGGATGATTGAGACAGGGTGGTAAAGCACTTAACAAAGTTCTCTGCACTCAGAGAACTCACAAAACACGTTTAGCTTAATTTTATTAGTAGTAGTGTTGCCAACGTAAGGTCCAGCTGCTCAGCACTGGAAAATCAGTACCCAAAGAGAGGCAAGTGTTGGTAGAAAGGAAATTTGCTTTTAATCAGAATGCTTGCCCTCTGGGGAGATGGTGGACTCTGTGTCCCCCAGAAAACATCTCTCAAAATTCTGCTTGGCCATTAAAGTCTTTAAAGAGAAGAAGGGAAGTAATCTCAGCTAGTCATTGAGATAGAGGTCCAGTCATAGCCATCACTCACTGTGTGCAGTCTTGTGTGCAGGGCTGTCAACTCCTCATGATCTGTCTTTAGATGCTGTCTTGTTCACACAGTTTGTTCCTGAGATTACTGAAGGGGAAAGTAGGGAAGAGAGAGACCTGGTTGTCTGTTAATTATTTATTCTTTGTTTCTACTTCTTTTATCTACAGAAAGAACCAACAAATTGTGCAAGGTATTGTGTGATCAAAAGATCTGAAAATTGTGCTAGGGCTGGGGATGAGTAGAGCATGGGAGACACTGTTTTAAGGTTAGTAACAAGGCAAAAGAGGCCTCCTGCAGAGAGCTTTTCCTGCCCAAAGCTGCGTATAGTAGTATATTTCTGTCCCAGGTAGCTATGTTTTCAGTTTACATGGGAAGAATCATTTTTGTTCACATAATTGGTGGCCCAATGAAAGTAACCAAGAGTTGTTGGAAACAGAGAGATATGTCCAGACTCAGGCCACTTCTATCCTTAAATTCTGACCCTCTCAGTGCATTGGGCTTGCCAGGGACTTGCTACTTCTTGGTATCAAGGAAGCTTCTGTAGTCCCAGAAACCAGTTTCTAAAATGAACGTTTCCAAAATAGGAAGTAAGAATGAGAGTGAAATGGACTTAATCATCACATGTCTTCTCCTCATCTGTGAGGAAAAACTTTCCCGGGAATCCCCCACAATCCATCCTGTATCTCTCATTGGCTAGAAATGGACCATAGGGGCATCCCTACTTGCAAAAGATTTTAGAAAACCATTTACCAGGACTTTTCTGACTCCTTAGTCTCTATATTGGTGGGATGAGAAAGAAAAAATAAGTTGAGGTTATGTAAACACCCAAAAGTATTTATATTTTTAAGTTAACACGTTTCACCTTTTCCTCTGAAATCATCCATTCTGTGACCTTATTTTACCCTTTCTGTTGCCCTGATTTCAGTTACATAATTGGTAGTATCTTCTAAAATATTTTTTATTCTGACTGTTGCAAATTTAGGTGAATTAGATTATGTAATTACCAGATGTTATTAAGATGCAGAATAAGTTTATATTTTGCACAAGGTCAGATGCCAGTTGATATTTACCAGTTGATATTTTCCAGTTGATTTCAAGGTCAAAGCTGAGTCCCTTTAATACAGGAAGGTTTCAGAGAGAGAACAAGTTGTCTCTGACAAAGAATGGGGCTGTGTTGCTAAGCTGAAAGGACCTAGAAACAATTAAATTCATCACCTGCCCTTATTTACATTAAGTAGAGAACCAGTAATCAGTAATCCAGTCCAACAAAAATTATCAACTAAATTATGCACAAGTAAATTATTTTTTAGTAATGCTCAAAAGTGCTGCTTATTTAGTAAACAAATCTCCCACAAGACTATTTTGTTTAAGACATTTAACACATAATACAGGCTCAACAAAACTTGCTGAATCAAATAATGATAAATTTTGACATTGAAATATTTTTTCTTCCTCGGTTATGGAGCAAAACTGATCAATAGCCGCTCTTTAAAAGATTAACTTTTGTAAATGTCTCTGTTTTGGCTTGCAAAGCATGTGTGTGTGTAAAATGTTAAAGTTTATTTTTCTATAGCAAAATGTTCCAAGAGATCTAAAATTAAAGTCTGTCTTTCTGGTAGACTTTTCTTTCTTAGGACATCTGTTTCATGAATTGAGCTGAAATTGAGAAAAATGAGGGACAAGAGGGACAGAATTCTAGGAACAGCACAGCAATGAAGAGCATGATCATGCTGGTTCCTAGTCTGCTTCTAGGCACTACTTCTAATTCAACGAGAGCTGGAGTGGTAGTGAATGAGACCCAGGACCAAGCAGTGTAGCTTCAGTGGCTTCAGGTGGCAAAAAAGAACGCTTGGCATGGGGGTGGGGTCTCCCATTTCTTTGAAAACATTGTGTTACTTAAACCATTCAATGAGGATCAAGGGACATGCTGTACCCATTTCATAGTTTGGAGTGTGCAGGTTTGGAATATTTTCAGTACAAGATAAGATTTTCTCTGCTATTGCAAAATGCCTCCACCAAGTGGATTCAAGAATTTAGATACCAGAAAAGATGTCATAGTGAAAGAAATCGGCAGGAATGGTTATTAACATAGAAAGACAATCTGAGCACTTCCACGAAGAAATGTTGTTACCTTGATGTGCTGTGTCCTGACTCTACAGGTGTAAATCACACTTAGTCGACTTGGTATCACTCTTTACTTGCATTTTCAATTTTTCAAAGACTTAGAACAATACATTAATATCTCAATATAATATTACCCATAATTCTTCATATTTTTCTGACATATGTTGATTTACATATTTCTATGCTATATTGTTTGGCTTCCAAAGTTCATATCTATTTAACTTATCTATTACATGCCCATTATGAAATTCAACAATTGCTTAAAACTCTGGAGTCAAACTGCTCCACCCTTAAGGACCAGAGGAAAGTTATCTCATCTCTCTTTATCTCAGGTCTCATGTATGTAAAATGGGCATACTGTAAACTTCTTCACAAATGAAGAAGGAAGCAAATGCCTAGCAGAATTCTTGTAGTGTTTAAACATAAATAAAAGTTAGCAATTATTAGTATTGCCGTTATTATCTCTAATATTATTAGACAGCAAATATTAGCTCAGGATAGGGCTTGATATTCTTGTTTCAGAGAAAAATTTCCCATGAGACAAGTGAGAAACATGTTGACACTTACAGATAAAGTTAAAATACTGGTGGGAGACCTACTTTGTCTCCTGTTGACTGCCTTAAGTGACAGACGCAGCTGATTGCAGTGTACATGGACAATGCTCAAGACATTTATGTGAAAAGACTCAGTGAGTTGTATGTAGCTCACAGGGTACGTGAAGTCCTAATTTTATGACGATGAACTGCTTGGCACTATTCCTTCTATTATGCATATAGACATTTGCATTCCCCAGAAGAGTAATATTCATTGTCATTCTCTACCCTCTTCTTGTTTTCTGGAGGGTGACCAACTATTGATCAAGGAGCCAATCGAATAAGAGATTTCAAATTCAACCTTTCATATAAGGTGTGTTGAAATGGTTAAAATTACATTTTTAATCAGAGCCTTAAAAACTGTGATGAGATTTATTCTGATGAACATAAACAATTCAATGGTACATGTTTCAAATAAATAAAACAGTAAGCTCTTGGTCAACATTGAACAAGAGCTTCATGTTATTGTCCTTCTCATATGGCACTTTATTGAGGGATGGAGAAAGAGCCCATGACAGAGTATAATGGGAAAATAGAAAGAGAAAGAGAGAGAGAGAGAGAGAGAGAGAGAGAGAGAGAGAGAAAAGAAGGAAAGAGGGAAGGAGGGAAGGAATGAAGGAAGGAACGAAGGAAGGAAGGAACCAAGGAAGGAAGGAAGGGAGGGAGGGAGGGAGGGAGGGAGGGAGGAAAGGAGGAAGAAAGGAAGGAAGGAAGGAAGGAAGGAAGGGAAGGAGGAAGGAAGGAAGAGAGGAAGGGAGGGAGGGATAAAGGAAGGAAGGAGGGGAGGAGACAAGGAAGAAAAGGAGAAACGGGGAAGGGAAGAACGAAGAAAGAAAGAAAACAAAAAGGGAATAAAGCCTCTGTGGGCTGATACAATGAAACATTCATTACTTAGTGGGAAAGCAGCCAAAGTGATTTAAACGTCAATACTCCATACTGAAATCAAAGAGAATGGGACAGAAATGCCAATGCAACTGCATGGAGAGCTCTGTGAAAGAGAGCACTGCAAAAGAATATTTTGATTGAGACACTTAATGGCAATTCAAACAGACTAATTATGAATTAAGGTACTAAAAATGCATGTGATTTCACTTATGAGGCAACAGCTGAATTTTTATTTCTAGATGCAATATTTGGCTACTCATCATAGTATGATTGGGACAATATAACTTTATTGTGTAAGTGATTTTTTGCCAACAATGTGGAAACTGAATTTCAGAACCTGCTTATACGCAAAATGGAACTCATGTAAGATATGGGTCTCTCTTGTCTCTTTAGCATTTATAAACCAATCACAAGAAAACTAATGTTTTTCTAAAAATATTGTTGTTAGAGAACATTATTCTCACAAAAGTAAATAAATCAATCTTGATGACATTCATTAAATGGATTATGTTCAAATTCAGTTTTCTTTTCCAGGAAAGCTCAAGGAACAGTTGTGACTATAAACAAGGTCTAGAGCAACAACAAAAATTGAAGTTATTGAAATTTATATTTTAAAATCCCTTGATAGCATTTACTTATGTTTAACTTGTCTTTAATATAAAGATATGCGTAAATTTACATATTATATATATATATATATATATATATATATATATATAGACATATAGAATATAGTCATATAGTTTAGATCAGTGAGGAAGAAAGTTTACATGTTTGAGGTGTTACGATTCTGGCTGTTGCATGTGCTAATTTTTAAAACAGAGTGAATGAGGACAACTAACTCATTCTAAAACACTTATTGGGCTTTGTTTATAAATAATTCTTGATCTTATTCTAGTTTTTTCTCTTTGTTATTATGTCCTCATCTACCCATTGTAGATTCCCATTTCTCTTGAATTATATAGAAATGCCCAAATCAAAATGATACCATATCAAATTTCATCTCAGTACATTCTCAAGAAAAGTGAATCATAGGTTATGCAATTCTTCAAATAAAATAAGAATACTAACTTGAATATATTTTTTCCATTGATTTGAAAATAGCTAATTTTAATTTGTGTAATGAGGTCATATTAAAATAAAATTCTATAATCCATAAAATCTTATTTTAATAAAAGGAAAATAGAATCAGTGCTCTAATAAGGGTAACATTTAACAAAAATGTTCTCATTAATGGGCCCTTCTTTATGAAATATTGAAAATTTTATATAATTTAATTATCTAGGCATTTGTTAACATCAGTCTGTTATGTATCAAAAACTGAAAATAAATATCAAATTTTATAGAGAATTTAAATTCATATTTTATGATAAATTAGGAACATTTTATTGTGTATATTACATTACATAGTTAACTCCAAACACATATTCAGGTGGCACAATTTCATAGTAATAAATCTAGTTACAATGTAATATTTCCCATGGAAATAATAAATGAATTTAATTTATGTATTTATAGTTTTTTGGAACTTCCTGATTTGACCAGTTTTTAAGGAATTTGGTAAAAGCTAAACACACAGAAAGTCATGAGTGTCTTATCTCAAAAGTAATAAATACTATTATAGTAAGTATATTTAACAGAATTCTTCTTACTGCTACCTGTGTAGATGACCATGGACACTAAACAAATACGCTGGCCCTAAATAGCATGAAACACTTAGATGTAAATTAAAAAAAAAATTATTCCAATCAAACATGAATTAATATTTTAGAGTATCTTTTCATTGCAAATGGACTTACTAAAAAATACTGACCATAAGAAAACCAGGTGTGATGGGAGAATTTTTCATTCATTAATAGGATGGTGAAGGAAAGAGTCCAAAGGTATGGTCAGTCGGTCCTGATTAGTGGATACATCATGGTGCTTCTAAAGTTTTGCTCTATTACTTTCTAAGTGTACACCTGAAGCCTGTCCCTTGTTAATTAAAAATTTTGAAGTTTTAACCTTCTGAACTCCATTTTGAATTCTAACCTTGAAATCTCCCTAAGATACTGGATAATAAAGTATAGTCATAAAAATGGAAATCTTTGGAATCAAAAGACTCCATTTTAGCATCTAAGACTCATTCTTTACATGACCTCACATGGCTAAAGAGAAAAAAAAAAAAACTTTCTATCTTATCTATCTGATGGAATCCTATTATTCCTATTGTTCCAATACTTTGCTTAAATAACACTTACATTAAGACCCTTTCCCTGACTGCCTTCTCTCTGCCAATACATCAGAAATATTTTATCACACTCTCTGCTGAGCTACAATGAACCTTATCCATGATAACTCTGTTGCATTTTATGCCATTATAGTCATTTGTATCTATATCTGCTCCCCTGATTAGCGTGCACTTTGAAAAGAGCAAGAATTATATCCCCTCTCATGTCCTATCTTGTCTCTTTGGTATAATACCTGGTACAAATAAATCCTTCAGTAAATATCTGTGAGTTAATTTGATTTCTAGATAAACTCTTTCCATGGATTTTTGTCCACAGCCTCACTTCATTGAAGGAAAAAAACAAAACAAAGCAGAAGACATTTTTTATGGCCTGAACTGGGTCCTCTAAAGTGCTTATATTTAACTCCTAGTCACCAGTACCTCAGAATGTGACTGTATTTGGAGATAGGATATTACAGAGGTAATTAAGGTAAAAGGAGGTCATTTTAATCCAAAATGTGACTGGTGTCTTTATGAGCAGGAGTCCCCAACCGCCGGGCCGTGGACTACTACCAGTCCATGGCCTGTCAGGAACTGGGCTGCACAGCAGGAGGTGAGCGGCAGGAGAGCTAGCGAAGCTTCATCAGCGTTCCCCATCACTCCCCATCACTCCCTATCACTCCCCATCTCCCCCCATCACACCCCCATCACTCCCCATCACTCCCCATCACTCCCAATCACTTCCCATCACTCCCCATCATGCCCCATCACTCCCCCATCTTTCCCCATCTCTCCCCATCGCTCGCCATCACACCTCATCACTTCCCATCACTCCTCATCACTCCCCATCACTTCCCATCTCTTCCCATCTCTTCCCATCAATCCCCATCACTCCCCATCCCTCCCCCATCACTCCTCATCATTCCCCATCACTCCCCCATCACTCCCCATCACTCACATTACTGCCTGAACCATCCCCCAACCCCCACATGCCCCCATCCGTGGAAAAATTGTCTTCCAGGAAGCTGGTCCCTGGTGCCAAAAGGTTAGGGCCTCCTGTTTATGAGGACACAGACCCACACATGGGGAAGACCCTGTAAAGACACAGAGAAGACAGCTATCTACAAGCCAAAGATAGATGCATCAGAAGGAAATGACCCTGCTGACAACTTAACCTTTAACTTCTAACCTCCAGAATTGTGAGAAAATAAATTTCTATTGTATAAGCCACCCAGTCTGTGGTATTTTATTATAGCTGCCCTAGCAAACTAATACAGATTTTGGTACAGGGAATTGGGGTGCTGCTGTAACAAATACACAAAATAAAAGTGGATGTGGCTTCAGAACTGGTTAATGGTTAAAAATTGAAAGAACTTTGAGGTACAAGTTAGAAAATACCTGGATTGTCTTGAAGAGAATGTTGGGTGTTGAATATGGGTGTTAAAGGAGATTCTGGTGAAAGCTCTAAAAGAAAAGAGGAGAGCAGTAGAGAAATTTTCTATCACCTTAGTGATACACATACATCATCATGAACAGAATATAGGTAGAAATATGAGCATTAAAGTTGCTTCTTGTGATGTCTCAGATCAAAGGAAAACTGTGTTGTTACAACCAGAAGAAAAGGTGATTCCTGTTATAAAGTGGTAAAGAGCTTGTTTTCTACTGTTTTGTAGAAAGTGGAACTTGTAGATGGTGAAGTTTGATAGGAGATGTCTAAGCAAAATATTGCAAAGGTGCAGCCTGGTTTCTTCTTGCTGCCAATAGTAAAATATAAAAGGAATGAGACAATTTGAAGAAGAAATTGTTAAGGAAAAAGGAACTAGAACTTGATTATTTGGGAAATTCTTATCCTCTGGATTGTACAAATTTAGAATTTTCTAGAGAGAACATCAAGATGTAACTAAAAAACAATTTCCTGAAGAGATTATAGTGTGTAACTTATGGATACAAGCATCCACCTCAGAAGCCAGGAGTAGAGATCAAAGGTATATAGAAAAGATATAAGGAGGATCCTCTTGTCTGAATGGCTTGACCCCCTGTGAATTAAATGGAAGACCAACAAGTTGTTCGAGAAATTTTTAGCAACAGAAAAGCTGCTGCTTTAACTAAAGGAGACACAAATAGGACAGAATGAAGGAAAGCTGTGAGACTTCCGGGGGTCTACAGGATGGGCCAATAGGGCTACAAACATACATTATCTCTCAGGGAAAGGGAAGCATGACCCTACAGGTGGTCCAGAGGTTGGCAATGCTGCCACTCCCACCTCAGACAGCAGATGTTCATATTCTCAAGCTTTAAAACCTAATGGAGGGCTTCCCTGGTGGCACAATGGTTGAGAGTCCGCCTGACGATGCAGGGGACACGGTTTCATACCCCGGTCCGGGAAGATCCCACGTGCTGCGGAGCGGCTATGCCCGTGAGCCATGGCCGCTGAGCCTGTGCATCTGGAGCCTGTGCTCCGCAACGGAAGAAGCCACAACAGTGAGAGGCCCGCGTACCGCAAAAAAAAAAAAACCTAATGGAATTTGTCATACCAGGTTCCAGACTTGCTTGGGACCCATGACCCCTTCCTTCTCTCCAATTCTCCATTTTGGTATAAGGCTGTCTATCCTGAGACTGTCTGAACAATGTAGTTTTGGAAGCAGATAACTTGTCCGGTTTCACAGGTTCATGGCTGGAGAGCAATTTTCCCTCAGGATGAATCACAACTCGAGTCACATTCATACTTAATTTAGATGATATTTAGATGAGTTTTTGAAATTAGAGTTGATTCTGGAAGGGAATAAAACTTTGGTGGCTGTAATAATGGAGTAAATATATTTTGTATGTGAAAAAGACATGAATTTGGAGGGTAAGAGGGAGGAGTGTTATAGGCAGAATTTTACCCCCTCCCAATTTATATGTTGATATCCTTACTCCCAGAATATGACTGAATTTGGACATAGAAACTTTACAGAGGTAATTAAGGTAAAATGTGTTCCCTGGTGTGGGCTTTAATCTTATATTACTGGTATATTATAAATTAATACACCCAGGTTGCCTACCTCAGTACTTTTTTTTATGTTAAAGAGAAATACAGTATATTCTACTGAAGGCATTAGTGTTTGGGGCTTTTTCAGTGACAGGTAATTAAATCACATCTTATATACTCCTGCAAGTTGGAGAATGAGATAAATCACAAAAATGTCATCAGACTTCTCAATGGAAACTTAAAGCCAAAAGTAGGATCTATTCAAAATTACAGGAGAAAATACTTTCAAACTAGAAATCTGTATCAATCAAATTAAGAATCAAGCAAAATAGAAGTACAAAGAAATGGATGTTTTCAGGTATGCCAATGTACCCTTCCTCAAAGACTATCAGGAGAAATGGTCCACCAAAACTAGGGAATAAACAAGAAACAAGCCATGAGGTCAAGTAGCACAAATTTCTATCATGATGCTGAAGAGAAGCTCCAGAGCAAAAATCTGGCAGCTGGTTTTTAGAGTGACAGTCAGATTGCAGCTGGGGAATGAAAAGACATTTAGGGTGGGATTCAGACTATTCAAAGAGTCATGCGCCAACAGCATTGAGCAATTACAAGCAAAGCCAGCCAAATCACTAAGGATACAAGCTGTAAACATGATGAATAGCTAGACTGTGTCTTACTGACTAGATAGATACTAGCCCAACTCAGGGCTGGCTTCATGGGCACACAGTTTGTGCAGTGTGCACTTGCTCTTTTGGAAGCTCTCGGTTCCCTGTTCACTGTTTAATGCTCTGTTTTTCAGTCATTATGTTTTTAATAATTTATCTCTGGACCTGTGTTTTGGTGGGAAGTCTGATAAACCCATGGGGCACATATGATATGATGATCATCACCTGTGTGATCCACCAGGTGGTATCGTGTGACATGCAGGCTGAGGCCCTGGGCATGGCAGGTGGTAGGCAAGGCAGTGTGCACACCCAGCAGCTGGACTGGATGTCCTGTGTGCCCAGTCGGGGCAGTCTGGGTGCTGACCCTGAGCTCAGATGAGTCCCAGCAGCAGCAGCAGAGATAGCAGCCTTGCCTTGGAGAGAGCAGGCACTCCACATGGGGGTAGTTTTCTCTAGTTTTAAAAAACAGTGCAACATTGCAAAACAAATACAATCTGAAAGATAGAAATTAAGTTTAAAGATTGTCACTTTTGATAGAAAATGATCCTGTTTTCATGTTGAAGTGTTCTTACAGTAAAAGACATATCAATAAATGCATAAACATGAATTTTGAATTACATAAAACTCATGAAGCCATTTTTACTTCTAGTGCAACCACAAGTTACAGGAGATAAAAGAGTAAACATTAAAATGTCATTCATTGCATAAATTTACACTTAAAATTAAATTCAGACTTATATGAAACTGATTTGTATGAAGTTAATTTTTTAGAAAAATTGTCTCATAAGAGCTATCAGCTCTCTCTATATCAAAATTTACCTTCTGAAATGATTTATCAGAATGTATTCCAATGTTGTCATTGCCTATAAAAGACTCAGCTCCTGTAGCAGTTGTATCAGTAGAAAAGCTCTTTTTCAAAATTAAAAATTATCAAAAATTACCATGACCAATATCATTTTCAATTATATTGATCAAAAATGAAGTGGCTAAAAAAATAAAGTTTTTGAAGTAGTAAATGAACTCGCAGAAAATAGATCCAGTAGAATCTTATAATCAGTAGCATATTACATTAATAAAGTAATATTATTTATTTATTTAAAATTATGATACCAGAAATATTATTTTTGTAATTTGTAAGTTTAGGTCATAATTCATATAGCACTATTACCCCTACTATGTTTTATAAGTAATAAAGTGTCTTTTAAGGAATGGACTTTTTAAATGTGTACTTTTAATGTCTTTTAAAAAATGGACATTCAGAATGAGTTACCACCTTACACCCATTCTGATGGCCACTATCAAAATCAAACAAAAAAATCCCCCAGTAAATAGCAAGTGTTGGTGATAATGTGGAGAAATCAGATCCCTTAGGCATTGCACTCACTATTGAAAAAAGTATAGAGTTTCCTCAAAAAGTTAAAAATAGAATTATCACATGATCGATTTCTCCTACATCTGGTTCTATCTCCAAAAATTTGAAAGCATATCTTGAAGAGATATTTGCACAGAAATATTCTTTGAAGCATTATTCACAATAGTTAAGAACTGGAAGCAGCCCAAATGCCCATCAATAGGTGAATAAATAAAGAAAAATATGGTTTATACATACAATGGAATATTATTCAGCCTTCAAAAGGAAGGAAATACTGACATGATATAACGTGGATGAACTTTGAGGACATTATGCTGAGTGAAATAAGCCAGTCACAAAAGGACAAATGCTATATGGTATCCTCCTTTTCTTCATTAAACAGCTTGGATTAGATTTCAGGCACTGCTGAGCTGAAGGTAGATCAATAATGCTGAAAATAGCGAGATTAGGTGACCATCTAGAGAGTGAATAGTGGAACGTGAAGACTCTTCCCTTACTTGGCTACAGAAGCACTGATACTGAGGCCTCTGTGCCCTGATATTTCCCACCTGTCCCTTGCTTTCTCACCAAAGAGAATGGGAGTTTTGTCTTTTGAAAATAAATAAGCCCTAGAGTGGAGGGTAACAATAAAAACTAAAGATATTCCTTCCTGGTGTCCTCCCTCCACCTGTTTTAATATTCACTGTTTATGCTCTAGGGTTGTTACACAGATGTGGTGATTGGCTTATCTATTACCATCTTCAAATGTATAGGAACACCACTTACCAGGATTCCTTATCCTCATTTTTTTCTCTTATGTGGAGCAGAACTCCTAGGAACTTCCTGAGAAAAGATACATGAGCTGTATGTTACTTATAAATTTTCATTAGTGAAAAAGTCTTCTTTTTTTAGCCCTATATTTTATATAGTTTATTTTGCTATAAAATTCTGGGGATAATTGTCTTTCAGAATGTTGAAAGCATTAGTCCAGTTTCTCCCATCTTTCAATGAGAGTATGTAGATTACTGATTCCATTATGACATATAATCTTACATACTCTTTTGTATCTTTATCCCCATATTCTTAGATTCATTTTCTTATTGTTTTTATGTTCCTATTAAAATAGCACTTTAAAAGAAGGCCTGTTACAGCCCCTATTTTCTCCCTTATGCACTTCATTGTATTTCTGTTTATTATCTCCAGAGAAGACTCCTCTAATCTCCTGCAGGGAGTAGTGGGTATATGGATGAGGCTTTGGGTTTTCTCAGAGCAAAGTGGGAAAATGATTTAGAAGATTAATCATTCAGTGTGTAAAATTTCACTCAATTCCTCTGTTTCGGATTGTTCTTCCCACAACTCTCAGGGGTCATTTTGTGTTCAGCTCCTGACAAAGGACCATGTCTTCCTCCCTGGGAAGTCAGCCACAAGTCCAAGGTGGGAAAAGGGACAGGGTATCTAACTACTTCTTACAAGATATAGCCAATTATTTTGCTTTAAGCTCATCTGCAATTTATTTTGAGAATCCCTGAGCTAATGGTGTTGTTGGTGGTGGTACTGTGTTTGTGTATGTGTTTCAGTGTGTCTTAGACGAGAGAATGAAGAGAAAGGAGTGACCAATTGGCTGCATAAATGTTGTCAAAATAAATCAAGTTAAGGATATAGAAGATAGACAACCTACAGACCTGGAGAAAACATTTGCAAATGACGCAACTGACAAGGGCTTAATTTCCAAAATACACAAACAGCTCATACAATGCAACAACAAAAAATCAAACGACCCAATCAAAAGATGGGCAGAAGGCCTAAATAGACATTTCTCCAAAGAAAACATACAGATGGCCAATAAGCACATGAAAAGATGCTCAATGTCATTCATTTTAGAGAAATGCAAATCAAACCTACAGTGAGGTACCACCTCATACTGTTCAGAATGGCCATCACTAAAAAGTCTACAAGTAACAAATGCTGGAGAGGGTGTGGAGAAAAGGGAGCCCTGTTGGTGGAAATGTAAATTGGTACAGCCACTATGGAGAACGGAATGGAGGTTCCTCAAAAACCTAAAAATACAGCTGCCATATGATCCAACAATCCCATTCCTGGACATATACCCAGACAAAGCTATAATTCAAAAAGATACATGCATCCCTGTGTTCATAGCAGCACTATTTACAGTAGCCAAGACATGGAAACAACATAAATGTCCACCGACAGATGAATGGGTAAAGAAGATGTGGTACATATATACAATGAAACATTATTCAGCTGTAAAAAAATGAAATAATGCCATTTACAGCAACATGGATGGACCTAGAGATTATCATACTAAGTGAAATAAGTCAGAAAGATAAAGACAAATACCATATGATATCACTTATATGTGGTATCTAAAATACAGCATAAATGAACATATCTACAAAACAAAAACAGACTCACAGACATAGAGAACAGACTTGTGCTTGCCAAGGGGGAGGTGGGTAAGAGTGGGAAGGATTGGGAGTTTGGGGTTAGGACAGGTAAAGTACTATACATAACATGGATAAACAGCAAGGTCCTACTCTATAGAATAGGGAATTATATTCAGTATCCTGTGACAAATCATAATGGAAAAAAATGTGAAAAAGAATATATTATACATATATATATGAATACGTACACATATATATAACTGAGTCACTTTGCCATACAGCAGACATTAATACAACACTGTAAATCAACTATACTTCAATAATTTTTTTTAAAAATAAAAAAAAAGAATATACAAGATAAACAATATGCTAGAGGGCATGACTCTCAAAGTGTTCCTACAAATGTATAGCTTCAGAGTTCAGAGGGAATTAGGTGGCCAATATTTATATTTTCTTTAAAAACCCATTTTTGCTTTAAAGAAAACCAAAATTTACATTCTCTTCTATATTACATCAATTTAGCACTAAAATATTGTAATAACTTTACATTAATGGATGTTCTAGGAAGTGCTCCACATTCATCACATGGCAGTAAATATCTCAGGGAATCCTGCTGCCCATCCATCTTTAGAGATAAATGTTACTTTAGACTTGAGAGATTGGGCTAAATTCAAATCTAGATATATAAGCTATGCCATGTATAAACCTAGCAATCTTCAACTTAAGGTACCAATCACTAAAAATTGACAGAGTAGTTAAACTTTCAGTAACTATCATTGTCAATTTCCGCATCACTGATAAATTGCTTCTGTAACATTATTGCACATCGACTTACTCCTTGAAGCATGTGTCCTTCAAAAATTTTAAAAAAAATCTAAATGATACTTGCTTTGGCACAATATATTTAATGTGCATTTTTATAAAGCCACACATTTATATCTATTATTAATCATATGATTTATTATGTAGAAGTGGAGTTCACATAGATTAATTAATTTTTTATGATCTCAGATATTGTATATATCAAATACCTCTAAACCATAGTAAAATACAAGAAAATAACTCAGAGCAGGAGTATGTGTCACTGGGATTTGAATGATCCTTTCTATATCAGCTAAGGGTATTTTCTAAATCATAAGGAAAACATTTCTAACATAAAACCCTTATATGGAAAGATATGAGCTGGATCAGGGAGTGGGAAAAATCACCATTATATACATATAGGAATCACTTCTTCCTCTGAGGTTCAAGATGAGTGAATTCACACATGGAAAACGTAAAGACATTAAACTTTGAAATCACATACCTTGCTAAGCTCTGAGCTGTTCTATCCCATGGCAGTTCTGGATGTCCCTCAAGGTTTGGTGGGATTTTCTCCTCTTGTGGATTTATAGCACCTTCTGAATGCGTCGGAGACAGCTGTGCTCTGTGACACAGCCATCTCTTCCTTCTCCAAACTGTATACAACTTTTAATGCTAAACTTTTTTTTTTCTTATCCCTCCACTCTCCTTTTCTACTCCTTATTTTGGCCTTCTCTTTTCTCTTAATTCGCATGTTTCATCGACAAGTACTAAAGGTTTTTGGCTCACACTGTCAACATCTGGCACTTCTTACTTCCAGGTAATCCAGGCTCCTTGCCTCCTGATTCCAGCTCCATGTTTCTTTATTTTAATAAACACTCTTCTTGATTACCAGCGGAACAAAACATGAGTATCCCAAGCATGCCCCCTTCAAATTGATAACCTTTAATATTTGTTCAACATGTAGAGGGGAGGAGACCCCAGGATGGAAAGAAGAAGAGGACCCAGCAGTCCCAGAGGTGGGTAACATCCACCCGCGATCTCCAACATTCCAGCTCTGGATGCAGACTTGCACACACTAGGAAGAGAAATCAGTGTTCTAAATTCCTTTCATTATATAAAACATGTCTAAGATTTTTTTCAACAAGTCAATGACTTCTAGTTGAGGGAAATAGAGTGTCTTTTGCAGAGTGCTTCTTATTTCATTGGGTTCTGGTGAAACTTGTACTGACTTTTTTGTTTGTTTCTTACCATAGTGATGAGAAGCAGCTGCAGAGAGTTGCTAGAAGAGTGAAAGGAAGCCTTTAGCACGGCAATAATAACAGTGCTCTTAGTGTTATTATGTGCTTACTACAAGCCCACTCTTTTAGGCACTTTTTTCCATATAAATGTTAATTCTTCTAACAATTGTATATGTTTCTATTATTCTTCCCATTTCACCGAAAAGGAGAAATTGGGTGTAAAATATCAATTCAACTTGCCCAGCATCACAAAGGTAGTAAATAAGGACCAGATTCAAATCCACGATGTGACCCATGGGTCCATAGTGAAAATAAGTTACTGTGTTTTAATTTTTAGAAAAAAAAAATTTACTCTTTACAGTTATATGATTCTCACCAAAGAAACACAGGAGCACATGTTAATAGCTAAAACATTATTCTTTGATTCTTTTGATTCCCTGTATATGTTTCAGTGTCTTGGCTTAGCTATTGTTTTTAGCAAATATGTCATAGAATCAAGGTTTTG
This sequence comes from Lipotes vexillifer, assembly GCF_000442215.2. Lineage (NCBI taxonomy): Eukaryota > Metazoa > Chordata > Mammalia > Artiodactyla > Lipotidae > Lipotes > Lipotes vexillifer. The sequence goes on from NW_006787395.1 coordinate 384,085, forward strand.
TGCCTCCTGCCATTTTATTTCCTTCAGGCAAACATAGCTGTAGTTTACCTTAGTGATTTATCAAAATTTCTTATCAATTCATCAAACTCCTCCAAAGCTGCTCTCCTTAAAACTGGGGGAGATTCACTTTGTCAAAATAATTACAGAAGCTGAAGTTAGAAAGGGTTGCTACATCTCTCTTTAGGTGCTGGGATCGTTTTCAAAGTGCCAATTTCGGGCTTCCCTGGTGGCGCAGTGGTTGAGAGTCCGCCTGCCGATGCAGGGGACACGGGTTTGTGCCCCGGTCTGGGAAGATCCCACATGCCACGGAGCGGCTAGGCCCGTGAGTCATGGCCACTAAACCTGCGCGTCCAGAGCCTGTGCTCCGCAACGGGAGAGGCCACAACAGTGAGAGGCCCACGTACCGCAAAAAAAATAAAAATAAAGTGCCGATTTCATTTGTACCTATAAAGTTTAAAAGATACTTAGTTCACCTAAACTTTCTAGCTGACACAAAGTGGGATTCATAGGCCCTGAATTGCATTCATGGAAGGTAACAGGCTCACTTCTGTGTGCCTTGTACCATGACTGATTTTCAGATGCTCTTTGGCAAACCATTTGCTGCCTAATTGAAAAAAAAGAATTCTCCATCTCTTCAGACTGGGTAAGGTGCAAACTTAGAGCAAAGTAGATTTTCTCCTGATTAGAAAGAATCCAAATGCATTAGAGAATAGGTGTGAGCAGGAGAAAATGGCTGAATACAAGCAGTTTAGCCCCTCTGGTGTAGTTGGCACCATATTTTTCTGTAGCACGGTGGTTTCCAGAGTTAGGAATTTACAACCAATAAAGCTTCAATAAAACATCTGAAGACTAATATAGGGTTGTTAATATTTTATTTCCTAGCAAGAACACTTAAACACATACCTACACACATACACGCAAGGACCACCACCACCATACCACATAAACACAAATATTACCATTTACAGTCCAGCCTTATGAAAATTTCATTACAATGTTCCAATTTTTCTCATTTTCTCATGAATATAAGAAAATGCAGAATAGGAGTTGTCAGAAGAATCATTATTTTGTAGATCATAAAGGCACAAATGAAGTTTTAAATCTGCTGAGAAGAGAAATTCAATACCTGGATATTATATTTTAAACATATCAGACATCCAGGTATTTGGACATTTATTTATTCAATAAATATTTGTAAAATTTTTATTAAGTATCAAGTCTAAGTCAAGGAATGACAGTTACATAAGTAAGTGAGAAGAAGCAAGATGTACAGACATATGCATTCATGATGATGATATATATTCTATGTCTGCAAAGTTTATTGTGCAACCGAAACATCAATCCAATGTAAGATAAAAACACTTCAATGAATTTGACAGAGCTAACATTTCATATTTAATTAGAATCTTGTGGCTGGAATGAGATATGGGAGAAAATAGCAAGAAAGAGAAGTTGGGAGATAGGATACTGTATAGCTTAGTAATACATAAATAAGAAATGCGCTAGGATCCTGATGTTAGGGAATCCTAGTACAAACAATCCTTAGTGTTTATTAGGAATCAAAACGTGTCTCAATTAAGTAATCTAAATTGACAGGAAGGTACAAGAAACAGCTTTCTAAAACAATACCTCAGAATCTTAGATGGTTTAGGAAGTATAATATACGGCCAAGGAGAGAGAGAGAGAGAGATTATAAGACTTGCCTTTAGTATATGTGGATGTGTCTGTGGGAAAAGTACTAGATTGTGTCCACAGATAGGAATTCTGGTTCCAAACGTTTTGTGTGTACATCAACCTGTCTCAATTTTCCTTTCTGTAAAGTGAAACTTAATCGTTCTCTTAAGGACACCATGTTAATAAAAAGGTCTAATAAAAATGTATGGCCAGATACACATGTGTGTGTAAATTTGTGCTCAGAACAGGTGTGGCAAATGTATTTCAAGTGTGTGAACATCAATATTCTGAGTAGGGATTGTTCTTGGGAGCGGCGAATTGAGACAGAAATTCAGGAGCTTAGCAAGCTATCAAATACGTTGAAATCCATTCCCAGTATTATAAAAAGAGCATATCATTATAGAACACACTGGCAGAGGTCAATGGTAGCACATTCATATGCAAAAGCCATACACAATTCTTTCCAAATACTCTCTGCTTCACCTTTTCACTGACTGTAATAGCTGTAGTCCCTAGGTAACTTTTTGTTTTGTTTTTAATGATGTGATGAAACCTGATTATTTTCTTTTCAGGCTTATTTTTCAGTTTCCTTTGAACCATCTACATGAGATCTAACAGAGGGAGAACTAACTTTGTTGCTAGGGGCAACCTAAAGAAACAACCTCTAATGTGTGTGAAACAGGCTCTCCCCTCAAAAGGACTGCCAGTAATGACGTCCAGTGTAGATGTCTCTAACAGGTAGCGGCTCATCAGTGGATTTATCTCAACCTCAGAGATAAATCCTATGTTCTCAACCTCAGAGCATCTTCAACCCACTGAATAGCTAATTGTACCCCAGAAATACCCTGTTTCTCTGCCCTCCCAACCTCTTACTGATGATTAGATTAATAATTAGAAAAACTTAGTTTGCACCAGGCATCTGTCAAGCACTTGACAATATTAACTCACTTACTCCACTAGACAACTTTGTGAAGTAGGGACTATTACTATCTCCATATTATAGAAGATAAAAGTAAGAAATAGAGTATGCAATTTGCCTAAATTTGAGTACAACTCAAGCTGGGATCTGAATCCAGGTCATCCACATGTAATGTGGGCAACCCCACTGCTAGACTGATGTCCCAAGACTTGAGGTGGGGATTTGTGTAGAGTGAGCAATAAATTCATCTGATTATATTTTAAACTTATTCTCTAAATTCACTGATGAGGTATGGTTCTATTGTTTTGCTTGTTTGCTTAAAAGTAACTACTTTGTTTAAGCTTATTATTCTTCATATAACTACTTGATGTCAAATCCAGTTGGGACTGAGTTTATGGCAGATGATTAAGGGAAACCTTACCTGGACACACACCTCTCCATTTCTAGGTCAGTTTTTAGATTATTCAATAACACCCACTATTGCTAGATCTGTGTACTGGTGCAGGTCTTTAAATATCTACTTGTGGCTCAAGGCAAATGTCAGGGGACTTACCTTTGTCTTCTGACTTGGAGGAGGCCCACATCTGCAATCCTCTAATTGCAGTTGAGTCAATGCAATTATAATGTAGTTATAGTTGAGTCAACTATTATAGTTCTGAAGGCCTACATGTGTGAACCCTCTAAGATCTCCCACTGCCATGTCCTCTGCTTCCCTGGCTGGGCTTATCTGCTGGTATTAGAGGCACAGAGTAAGCTTGCCATGTGTTTACTTCAAGCCAGCTGTGATCAAAAGCCCTGAACATAAGCAAAAAAGATGCCTTAGTGGAATCAGCATCTGGTAGATAATACTTAAATTCCCTGCAATCCTGCTTTTACATCCTAGTAGGCTAAAATCAATCTTCCCTTTACTGGGAAAAATACAATAAACTGTGACTTTCACAGTGTGAGTTGTTGGTTTCAAACTTTTAAAACTAAATCATATTTGTTTTTCACAAAAACAACTGATAACTTTTGGAGTGATTTGTCACATCTTTGGACAAACTGGGCATATGATGAAAATTTGTCAATATATTTTTATGACTGCTGGATCAAACATAAGTTTTAAGTTGAGAAAGTATTAAGATACTGTTTATTAAGATAAACTTTTAAAGGATGTCTATTTTTATTATGAAATGATGAAACTAGCCCAATAAAAAATGAAAAGTAAAACAGGATTTGTTCCCTGTAGGTATAAAGAAAGTTCCCTGTAGGTATAAAGAAAGTTGTGTCTAAATTTGAAATTGATAATAAAATAAGAAAATTAAATTAAATTTTGTATGTATTTTTCTGTAATTAAGTGACTTTGAAAAATTTACTTTTTTCAACTATGTAGATCTTTCCCATTCTGAAGTAAATCTGGGCAACTGAAAATTATTACTATACTGAATTACTATTACAAATGAAATTGTGCTAATTCAGGTATCTTGAAGTAAGAAAATATTTGGGACTATTGACTTAAATAATATCATATGCCTTTTCTCTAGGCTACTTATGTAACTCTATCCAGAATGCATAAAGGTATTAATGATTAGAAAAGTAGCACATTGGAAAGAAAATAGAGCCTTAATTAAATAAATGTGTTATGTTGATTTTACATAAATATAATCTTGTACTCAGAATTTTACAAAGGCATATATGATTGTAGCAATATATAACTTGGAGTGCAAGTTCCAAAAACAGACCCAAGTAAACACCTTTAAGATGCAAATATTGAAATTAATATAGCATAAAAGGTAAATAATAGATCAAACCTATTTAAAAAAAAATTATTTATAACCTCATAAAGGTCACAACATTTATAACCTCAGTTATAAAATAAAGTTGGCTGAACACCAACTTTCCAGATCTACAAGACTGTCTTAAAGGTCCCATTATCCAGAAATGAGAAAAATATTTCATTCTTTTCTCACAAACCTTCTTTTAGGCTGTTAACTGATCAGACAACTCTGCCATAGTAGTTATCAAAGTTCAGAATATCCTGGATAACCTCGATTGTTATAGGAAAGAGGAGACAGAAATACTGCAGAAAATTTTTTGGCCCTTGTTCATATACTTGTGGGGAGAAACATTTGAAATTAGAGAACTGTGTTTAAACTTCTTCAAATTCAATCCAAAGTGATTTTCAGGAGGAAGCTCAAGTTTGTATACAGTTGACTGTTTCACAGTAGAGTTTAGGAACGTATCAAACCTGAACACACACACGTACACAAGCACACATTCATACAGACACATACCCATGCACATGCTTTTCAGTCTATGCATAGTGTGAACAATATTTGTTAAGTGTGAGAACATGACCAGTGAACTGTGGCAACTCAAGGACACAGGCTCATAATGAAATATTTTTTTCATTTACCTGAAAAACTACCAAAAAGTTATTGATTTATTAAGGAGTATGGGATTTGAGACAGTTGGGCCTCAAGAGGAGACTCCCTGAGGTGTACCTCATGATCACAGGACCTCATTGTTATACCAATTTACAAGAGATGTGCTTGTTTTAGGTATGTTTGTATTTATGTTTGTGTGTGTGTGTCTGTGTGTGTATGTATAATATCATTACTTCTTATCCATTCATCTTTCAATGGACACTTAAGTTGTTAATATATGTTGACAGTCTTGACTAATGCTGCAATGAACATGGGATGCAGATACATCTCTTTTAGATACTGATTTCATTTCCTTTGGATATGCAGTTGCCTCTTGGACAACACAGTTTTGAATGGTGTGGGTGCACTGATATGAGGATTTTACAAAATAGACACACAGTTGGCCCCTCCATATCTGTAAGCTGTGCAACCAATGATTCAACCTTGATGGTGATCATGTAATATGTTTATGAGCTGCAGTTGGTTGAATTTGCACATGGGGAATGCATGGATACAGAGGAAAAATGAAGGGACTAGAGCATCAGCAAATTTTGGTAACCATGGTGGGTCCTGGAACCAATCCCTCATGGATAATGAAAGATGACTGAATACCTAGAAGTGAGGTTAGTGGATCATATGGTAGTTCTATTTTTAATTTTTTGATGAACTTTCATGCTATTTTCCATAGTGGCTGAACCATTTTGCATTCCCACCAACAGAGTCCAAGGGTTTTATTTTATCCCCATCTCTACCAGCACCTTTACCTCTCTCTGATAATAGCCATGTTAATAAGATGAAATGACACTTCATTGTGGTTTTGATTTGCAGTTCCCTTTTGAATATTGATGTTCAGGATCTTTTTATGTTCCTGTTGGCCATCTGTATGTTTTCTTTTGGAAAAAAAAAAATGTTTACTCAGTTCCTTTGTCCACTTTTAAAATGGATTATTTGTGTTTTTTCCTACAGAGATGTCTGAGTTTTTTATATATTTTGGATATTAAGCCCTGATTTACAAATATTTTATTTGTGTTCCTACAGAGATGTCTGAGTTTTTTATATATTTTGGATATTAAGCCCTGATTTACAAATATTTTCTACTGTTCCATACATTGCCTTTTCATTTTGTTGATTGCTTCTTCTGATGTGAAGAAGATTTTTACTTTGATGTAGCCTCACTTCTTTATTTTTTCTTCTGTTTCTTGTGTTTTGGATGTCATATTCAAAAAACATCATTGCCAAGATTAATGTTAAGAATCATTTTCCTTATATTTTCTTCTAGGAGTTTTACAGTTTCAGGTTTTATATTTAAGTCTTTAATCCATTTTGAGTTAACTTTGGGGAGCTGTGTAAGATAGGAATCTAATTTCATTCTTTTACATATAATTTCCCAGTTTGCCAACACTTTTTTTTTTTTTTTTTTTTTTTTTGTGGTATGTGGGCCTCTCACTGTTGTGGCCTCTCCCATTGTGGAGCACAGGCTCCGGACAAGCAGGCTTAACGGCCATGGCTCACGGGCCCAGCTGCTCCACGGCATGTGGGATCTTCCCAGACCGGGGCACGAACCCGTATCCCCTGCATTGGCAGGCGGACTCTCAACCACTGCGCCACCAGGGAAGCCCCTGCCAACACTTTTTATTAAAGAGACTATGCATTCCCCATTGAGTACTCTCAGCTCTCTTGCCAGATATTAGTTGACTTGTATATGTATGGGTTTGTTTCTAGGCTCTCAATTCTGTTCCGTTGGTCTATGTGTCTGTTTTAATGCCAGTACCAATGTATTTTTAACACTACCTCTTTGTAATGTAGTTTGAAATCATGAAGTGTGATACCTTCAGTTTTGTTCTCTCTCAAGATTGGTTTGGCTGTTTGGGAATTTTTGTGGTTCCATAAAAATTTTAGGATCGTTTTTTCTATTTCTGTGAAAAATGCCATTGGAATTTTGATAAAGGATTGCATTGGATCTATAGATGTCTCTGGTTAGCATAGATATTTGAACAATATTAATTCTTCTGATCCATGAGCACAGGATAACTTTCCAATTATTTGTGTCTTTAATTTCTTTCATTACTGTCTTATCTGTCTCATTGTTTTTCTAATTTCATTTAGTTTCCTGCCTGTGTTTTCTCTCTAGTCCATTGAATTTCCTTAAGAAGATTATTCTCAGTTCTTTGTCAGACACTTCATAGTTCTCCATGTTTTAAGGTCAATTATTGAAGTTTTATTAGTATTTTTTTTTTTTGTGGGAGGGTGTCATGTTTAACTGATCCTCTGTGACTTTTGTATCTTCCAGATGATATCTGCACACTTGAGTAAATGGCCTTCTTGTACAGACTTTACACATTTGCTTCATCAGGGAAAGAACTTCTCCAGTCAGCACAGCTTTGGATTCTTGATGAGTCAGCTCATAGCATCCACAGGCCAGTGGAACTTGTTGTTAGGTCTCTAGTTGTTTGGGTCCACTGTGTGTGCTCTGAGGTCAGACAAGCAGCTGATTGAGCTCCCTCGATGGACTGCACTGCTGGCTGAGCTTTACAGTCAAGTGGGACCACTACTTTGGCTGCTCAATCATCTCTGTTTTTATGGGATCATAGGCTGTGCTTCCTGACAGGGCAGCATCTGGTTCAAGTCTGTGATTAGGCCAGGCTGTAACTGGGATCTGACAATGTTTTCTACTTGAATTGCACCCCGGCCTGTTCTCCCTGGCTAGATGTTATCTCTAGTAGATTCTACATTCAGGCTGGGCTCCAGGCTGGCCTTTATAATTAGATGGGTCCTCAGCCTTTGCTCTATGGTAAACTGAATGCAGGCTGTGCCCCAAAGTTGGGCAAGGCTGTTAGCTGTGCTCTGCTGGTGGGTGGAGTTGCTGACCCAGATCTCTTGTCAGGCAAGGTACTGACTCAAACCTGAATTTGGATAGGGCTTGAAGCTGTTCTCTGTGGTCATGTAGGTCAGTGTCCTGGCTTCCTTGTCAAATGGGTCTTCAGGCAATGCTTCACTTTTGGGAGGGTACACTGGCTGAGCTCCCAGTCTGGGAAAGGCCACAGGCTTTGCTTAGCAATTGGACAAGACCATAGAATGGACTCCACTGTTGGGTGAGGCAGTAGGATGGGGTCCACAGCTAGGAAGTGATGTAATCTGTGCTCCAGGCTTCCAAGTTTCCCTGGACAGGCAGGACTGGAGGCTACACTCAAAATTTGGGGAAGGATTTTGACTTGGTTCCCTTTGAAAGAAGGGTTGAGGATTGTCTCTGTGATTGCTTAATATGTCTTTAATGTCATTACTGATAGACTTTACAAACCTATATTCTTCACTAAGTAATGAGTAATACTAGACAAATATTCAATCTGTATTTGTATAAAGGTCATGAATTTTTAACTATTTGAGAATTATACATAATCAAGGAAGAATAGGTTGAATTGCCTTTAAAATAAGTGGAAGAGAAAGGACATCAAATATTTTTAATAGTTGATTATATTTGGGTTCTCCAGTGAACCAGAACCTAAAGAGATAGATAGATAGATAGATAGATAGATAGAGAATTATTATAGGAATTGTCTCATTTGATCATTTGATTACAGAGGCCTAGAAGTTCCAAGATCTGCCATCTGCAAGCTAAAGAACCAGAGGACCAAATGGTGTACAAGATTTAGTTTGAGCTACTCACCAGCTACCTGGCCTGGGACAGTCCCAACTCCCTCACACCCACTCCCAGAGCAGCCAACCTCCCTCTCCTCTCCCCAACCCCCTCCACAGGTGCCCACCCTCACCTGGCACCACCATTCCATTCAGCCCTCTGGGGCCCCTCTCCAGCTGGCCCCCAACCTCCCCCTGGAGCCAGGCTGATTTTGGAAATGCCTTTTAAGCAGCAGCCGTGTGGCTTACAGGGTCTTGGTGCTCCAGCTACGTGTCAGGCCTGTGCCTCTGAGGGAGAGCTGAGTTCAGAACATTTGTCCACCAGAGACCTCCCAGTCCCATGTAATATCAGTTGGCAATAGCTTGCCCAGAGATCTCCATCTCAACGCTAAGGCCCAGCTCCACTCAACGACCAGCAAGATACAGTGCTGGAAAGCCTATGCCAAACAACTAGCAAGACAAGAACACAACCCAACCCATTAGCAGAGAGGCTGCCTAAAATCATAACAAGGTCACAGGAACCCCAAAACACACCACCTGATGCAGTCCTGCTCACCAGAAAGACAAGATCTAGTCTCATTCACCAGAACACAAGCAATAGTCCCCTCCACCAGGAAACCTACACAACTCACTGAATCAACCTTAACCACTGGGGGCAGACAGCAGAAACAATGGGAACTATGAACTTGCAGCCTGTGAAAAGGAGACCCTAAACACAGTAAGTTAAGCAAAATGAGAAGACAGAGAAACCCACAGCAGATGAAGGAGCAAGGTAAAAACCCACTAGATGAAAAAAATGAAGAGGAAATATGCAGTATACATGAAAAAGAATTCAGAGTAATGATAGAAAAGAGGATCCAAACTCTTGGAAATAGAATGGAGAAAATGCAAGAAACATTTAACAAGGACCTAGAAGAAAAAAAGAGCAAACAAACAATGATGAACAACACAATAAATGAAATTAAAAATCTCTAGAAGGAATCAATATCAGAATAACTGAGGCAGAAGAACAGATAAGTTACTGGGAAGAAAAAATAGTGTAAATAGTTACTGCAGAGAAGAATAAAGAAAAAAGAATGAAAAGAATTGAGAACAGTCTCAGAGACTTCTGGTACAACATTAAACACACCAACATTTGAATGATAGGGGTCCCAGAAGAAGAAGAGAAAAAGAAAGGGACTGAGAAAAATATTTGAAGAGATTATGGTTGAAACCTTCCCTAATATGGGAAAGGAAACAGTCAATCAAGTCATCCAAACACAGATCATCCAAAGAGAAAAACAATAAGGAAAGACAATCTTTAAATGATACATTAAACAAGATGAACTTAATTAATATTTAAAGGACATTCCATCCAAAAACAACAGAATACACTTTCTTCTCAAGTGCTCTTGGAACATTCTCCAGGATAGATCACATCTTGGGTCACAAATCAAGCCTTGGTAAATTTAAGAAAATTGAAATCATATCAAGTATCTTTTCTGGCCACAATGCTATGAGACTAGATATCAATTATTTAAAAAAATATGTAAAAAATACAAATACACGGAGGCTAAACAATACACTTCTTAATAACCAAGAGATCACTGAGGAAAGCAAAGAGGAAATCAAAAACTGGCTAGAAAAAAAATGACAATGAACATGGTGACCCAAAACCTATGGGATGCAGCAAAAGCAGTTTTAAGAGGGAACTTTATAGCAATACAATCCTACCTCAAGAAACAAGAAACATCTCAAATAAACAACTTAACTTTACATCTAAAACAATTAGAGAAAGAAGAATAAAAACACTCCAAGATTAGCAAAAGGAAAGAAATCATAAAGATCAGATCAGAAATAAATGAAAAAGAAGTGAAGGAAACAATAGCAAAACCAATAAAACTAAAACCTGGTTCTTTGAGACGATAAATAAAATTGATAAACTTTTAGCCAGATTGATCAAGAAAAAAAGGCAGAAAACTCAAATCAATAGAATTAGAAATGAAAAAGGAGAAGTAAAACTGACACTGCAGAAATACAAAGGATCATGAGAGATTACTACAAGCAACTATATGTCAATAATATGGACAACCTGGAAGAAATGGACAAATTCTTAGAAAAGAACACCCTGCTGAGACTCAACCAGAAAGAAATTGAAAATATAAACAGACCAATTACAAGCACTGAAATTGAGACTGTGATTTAAAATCTTCCAACAAACAAAAGCCCAAGACCAGATGGCTTCACAGGCGAATTCTACCAAACAACTAGAGAAGAGCTAACACCTATCCTTCTCAAACTCTCCAAAAATATATCAGAGGGAGGATCACTCCCAAACTCATTCTATGAGGCCACCATCACACTGATACCAAAACCAGACAAATATGTCACAAAGAAAGGATACTACAGGCCAATATCACTGATGAACATTGATGCAAAATTCCTCAACAAAATACTAGCAAACAGAATCCAACAGCACATTCAAAGGATCATGTACCATCATCAAGTGGGTTGTACCCCAGGAATGTAAGCATTCTTCAATGTACACAAATCAATCAATGTGATACACCATATTAACAAATTGAAGGAGAAAAACCATATGATCATCTCAATAGATGCAGAAAAAGCTTTCAACAGAAGTCAACACCCATTTATGATAAAAACTCTCCAAAAGTAGGCACAGAGGGAACTTACCTCAACATAATAATGGCTACATATGAAAAACCCATAGTCAACATAATTCTCAATGATGAAAAACTAAAATCATTTCCTCTAAGATCAGGAACAAGACAAGGTTGTCCACTCTCACCACTATTATTTGACATAGTTTTGGAAGTTTTAGCCGGAGCAATCAGAGAAGAAAAAGAAATAAAAGGAATCTAAATTGGAAAAGAAGAAGTAAAACTGTCACTGTTTGCAGATGACATAATACTATACAAAGAGAATCCTAAATATGCTACCAGAAAACTACTAGAGCTAATCAATGAATTTGGCAAAGTAGCAGGATACAAAATTAATGCACAGAAATCTCTTTCATTCCTATATACTAATGATAAAATATCTGAAATAGAAATGAAGGAAACACCCTCATTTACTACTTCAACAAAAAGAATAAAATACCTAGGAATAAACCTACCTAAGGAGACAAAAGACCTTTATGCAGAAAACTATAAGACACTGATGAAAGAAATGAAAGATGTTACAAACAAATGGAGAGATATACCATGTTCTTGGACTGGAAGAATCAACATTGTGAAAATAACTATACTACCCAAAGCAATCTACAGATTCAATGAAATTCCTATCAAACTACGAATGGCATTTTTCACAGAAGTAGCACAAGAAGTTTCACAATTTGTACGGAAACACAAAATACCCCAAATAGCAAAAGCAATTTTGAGGGGAAAAAATGGAGCTGGAGGAATCAGACTCCCTGACTTCAGCCTATACTACAAAGCTACAGTAATCAAGAAAGTGTGGTAACACAAAAACAGAAATATAGATCAATGGAACAAGATAGAAAGCCCAGAGATAAACTCACACACGTATGGTCTCCTTATCTTTGATAAAGTGGACAAAATTATACAATGGAGAAAAGACAGCATCTTCAGTAAGTGGTTCTGGGAAAACTGGACAGCTACATGTAAAGGAATGAAATTAGAACACTTCCAAACACCATACACAAAAATAAGCTCAGAATGGATTAAAGTGCTAAATGCAAGGCCAGACACTATAATACTCTTAGAGGAATACATAGGCAGAACACTTTGACATAAATCACAGCAAGATCCTTTTTGACCCACTACCTAGAGAAATGGAAATAAAACCAAAAATAAACAAATGAGACCTAATGAAACTTAAAAGCTTTTGCAAAGCGAAGGAAAACATAAACAAGATGAAAAGACAACCCTCAGAATGGGAGAAAATATTTGCAGATGAAGCAACTGACAAAGGATTAATCTCCAAAATTTACAAGTGGCTCATGCAGCTCAATATCAAAAAAACGAACAACCCAATACAAAAATGGGCAGAAGACCTAAATAGACATTTCTCTAAAGAAGATATACAGATAGCCAGCAAACACATGAAAGGATGCTCAACATCATTAATCATTAGAGAAATGCAAATCAAAATCACAATGAGGAATCACCTCACACGGGTCAGAATCAAAAAATCTACCAAGAATAAATGCTAGAGACGGTGTGGAGAAAAGGAATCCTTCTTGCACTCTTCGTGGGAATGTAAATTGATACAGCCATTATGGAGAACAGTATGGTGGTTCCTTAAAAAACTAAAAATAGAACTACCATAGGACCCAGCAATCCCACTACTAAGCATATACCCCGAGAAAACCATAATTCAAAAAGAGTCATGTACCACAATGTTCACTGCAGCTCTATTTACAATAACCAGGACATAGAAGCAACCTAAGTGTCCATCGACAGATGAATGGATAAAGAAGATGTGGCACATATATACAATGGAATATTACTCAGCCATAAAAAGAAATGAAATTGAGTTATTTGTAGTGAGGTGGATGGACCTAGAGTCTGTCATACAGAGTGAAATGGGTCAGAAAGAGAAAAACAAATACCATATGCTAACTCATATATATGGGATCTAACCAAAAAAAAAAGGTTCTGAAGAACCTAGGGGCAGGACAGGAATAAAGACACAGATGTAGAGAATGGACTTGCGGACATGGGGAGGGGAAGGGTAAGCTGGGACGAAGTGAGAGAGTGGCATGGACATCTGTACACTACCAAACATAAAATAGGTAGCTAGTGGCAAGAGGCTGCATAGCACAGGGAGATCAACTTGGTTCTTTGTGACCACCTAGAGGGATGAGTTAGGAAGGGTGGGAGGGAGATGCAAGAGGGAGGAGATATGGGGATGTATGTATAGCTAATTCACTTTGTTATAAATCAGAAACTAACACACGATTGCAAAGCAATTATACTCCAATAAAGATGTTAAAAAAAGATACCTATAAAAAAAATAAAATTATTCTAGAATTGACCCCTCCCTCCCCCCAAAAAAGAAAGATGTTACTCCACTATGTTCTAACTACCTTGTTACAAATGAGAAACCTGCCATCATTTTTCTCTGTTTATAACATGCCTTTTTTTTACCCCTTTGGTTGCTTTTAAGATTTTCTCTCTTTGTCACTGATTTTGAGCAATTCGATTGTGATGTGCCTTGGTATAATTTTCTTTATTAAAACAAAATAAAAATGATTTAATTTGAGTCCAAAAGCTGAGATGCAGGATCACTGTTATTTCAGCTCAAGCAGATAAACTTGAGAAACTTACACTTCTCCAACTTCTTTTTCTATTCAAGGCCTTAGCAGTTTATATGATTCCCATCACATTGGTGAAGGTAATCTTTATTCATTCTACCAATTCAAGTGTTAATCTCTTCTAGAGACACCCTAACAGACACACCCAGAAGTAATCTTTTACTAGCTATCTAGGCATCCCTTAGCCCAGGCAAGTCACTATGCAAAATTAACCATCAAGTTTATATAATTGCATATCTAGAAAAGCCAAGGCAAGCAACTAAAATTCTATTAGCACTTATTAGAAAGTTTATAAAGCATATACAAGATTATTCCAAAAATCAATAGCTTTCTATCAATAGCCATAATCAATTTTCTCTGATACCACTGCTTAAACACAAGTCTAAACCCCACCACATTTTCCCTGAGTTATTAAAATAACCTTGCAATAAGAGTCCTTGTGTTCACACCTTGGCCCAACAGTTGATTCTCTACCCAGCTGGCAAAGGCATATTTCAGCTATAACTAGACTCTGGATTTAAAACCACTTAGTAGCCTTTCATTATGTTTATATCCCTCCTTTAATCTCTCCATAATATCCTGTTATTTTTATTAATAGCACCCATTTTAACTTTAAAATATACAATTTTTGTATTGTTCTTTAATGCCTGTCTCTAGAATGTATGTTCAATGGTGACATGAAAAATGATTATTTTATTATTAATATATGCACTAAGTTTGTAGTAGGATTGAGTAAAGCTTGGGTTGGCCAAAAATTCGTATGAGTTTAAATAAAAATAAAGGATACATTTTTCATTTTCACCAAGAACTTCATTGAACAACGTATTCATTACCCTAACAAACTTTTTGGCCAATCCAATATTTTTCTGGATAGATTGATGAAATCTACTTTTTAAAAGATTTTTTATTATTTACAACAGCTTTAGATTTACAGAAACATTGAGAGAATAGAACAGGGAGTTCCATGTGTCCCATATCCAGTTTTCCCTATTATTAACATTTTATATTAGTATGTTTGTTGCAATTAATGTATCAAAATTAATACAGTTTCATTAACTAAACTCCATACTTTATTCATATATCCTTAGTTTTTACCTAATATTATTTTTTATGGCCCAAGATTCCATCCAGTGTACCACATTATATTTATTTTTCATGTCTCCTTAAGCTCCTCTTGAGAGTGATTATTTCTCAAACTTTCCTTGTTTTTGATGACTTTGACGAGTACTAGTCAGGTAGTTTGTAGAATGCACATCTAATGGAATTTGTCTAGTGTTTTTCTCATGGTTAGACTGGGCTATAGGTTTTTAGTAGGAAGAACAGAGAGGAAAAGTACCATTTTCACCACATCATGTACAGGTTACATGCCATCAACATTTTATAATAGTTGATGTTGATCTTGATCATTTGACTGCAGTAGTATTTACCAGGTTTCTCCATTGTGAGGGAATTCTTTTTTCCCCTTTCCATAGTGGACTCTTTAGAAGGAAGTCTTCTAGGGACTAGTCTAAAGGGACTCTTTAGAAGGAGCATATGTATACTCTACATAAATTATTCGGTGTTCATTTGTATGAGAGTTTTTTCTCTTTCTATGAGGGTCATAATTTTAACTTTAAGAATTATACACTAACTAGGGGCTTCTCTGGTGGCACAGTGGTTGAGAGTCTGCCTGCCGATGCAAGGGACATGGATTCATCCCCCGGTCTGGGAAAATCCCACATGCTGCGGAGCGGCTGGGTCCGTGAGCCATGGCCACTGAGCCTGCCCGTCCAGAGCCTGTGCTCTGCAACGGGAGAGGCCACAACAGTGAGAGGCCTATGTACTGAAAAAAAAAAAAAAAAAAGAATTATACACTAACAAAGCAGAATAAGTATGAATTTTTTTCTTAAAAATTAATAGTAGAAAAGGAAAGGAATTAAATAATTTTAGTAGTTGACATAATTGTCAACCTAGAAAATCCAAGACAAGTAATTAATTCATTTTTCCATGTAAATATATCAGTATGGATTAATGGATATTTATTTTATTCCTTTGAATTTGTTAAGGTGTGTTTTAGGCTCCAGAGCCTGATCTATCTTGGGGTATATTCCATGTGAGCTTCAGCAGAATATTTATTCTGTTGTTGCTGGTTAAAGCAGTCTATAGATGACAATTAAATTCAGTTGATTGATGGTGCTGTCAAGTTCAATGGTATCCTTACTGGTTTTCTGTCTGGTGCTGAAGTCCATTTCTTATAGAAGGATGTTGAAGTCTCCCATATATTTCTCTTAGCCGTTCTATCACTTTTTGCCTCATGTATTTTGGCACTGTACTGTTAGGTGCTTATACATTAAGGATTTGTATATCTTCTTGGAGAATTGACCCTTTTATCATTATGCAATATTTCCCTTTATCCCAAGTAATTTTCCTTGCCCTGAAGTTTGTTCTATGAAATTAATATAGCTATCTCAGCTTTCTTTGTATGAGCTCATGAAAATTCTAACAATTCCAATTCGGGGGGAGGGGTTTCCTACACACCCAAACAATTACTGGACACTAGCAGAGCATCCTACAGTTCAACTCAGTTAAGACACTATCTACCCAGAGATAGCTTCAGATCCCAGAGGTCAAGGATACAGTCCTATAAGACTGTCTCACCTCCCCAGCTTCAGATGCCACTTGTAAACTCAGGTTGTAACCTGTGCTCTATTGGACCAGCTATAGATCAGAAGTTCCAACAACACCCTCCTTGGGCTTGATTAATTTGCTAGGGCTGCTCACAGAACTCAGAGAAACACTTTAGTTACTAGCTCACTGGATTATTATAAAAGGATGTAACTCAGGAACAGCCAGATGGAAGGGATGCATGGGATAAAGTATGTGTAAAGGGTACAGAGGTTCCATGCTCTCTTGGAGTATGCCACTCTCCTCAAATCTCTGTAAGTTCAGCAACCTAGTATCTCTCTAAACAGTCTTTTTGGGTGTTTATGGATACTTCATTACTCAGGCATGGGTGATTGATTCGACCTGCAGCCCCATTCCTCTCCCCAGAAGTCAGAGAGGTGGAACTGAAAGTTCCAAACTTCTGTTCATGGTTGGTTCCCTAGCACCCTGCACCCATCCTTAGATGTTTACCAAAAGTCACCTCATTAACATAAACCCAGTTGTAATAGGAAGGGACTTGTGATGAATAACAAGGTATACTCATTCTTCACCCTTTTACTTTTAATATACATGTGTCTTCATATTTAAAGTGTGTTTCTTGTAGACAACAGTTGGATTTTTTTGAGGGGTCTGCTCTGAAAATCTCAGTCTCTGAATTTTTGTATTTAAATTATTTATATTTAAAGTGATTACTGATATAGCTGGATTAATATCTGTAATATCGGTCACTATATATTCATTGTCCTTATTCTTTTTTTCTATTTTTGTCTCACATTCTTTTTCTACCATTTTTAGTTTTAAATGAACATTTTATATGATTCTATTTTCACTTCTTTCTTAGCATATCAATTATCCTTTTTTTTTACCTTTTTTAGTAGTTGCCCTATAGTTTACAATATGCACTTATGACTAATACAAGTCCACTTTCAAATAACACTATAGCATTTCACAAGAAATGCAAGTATCTTATAATATTAAAGGATCCCAATTTCTTCCTCCTATTCATTGCATAATTCACTTTGCTTAAATAAAAGGTACCAAGACATTGTTGCTATTATTATTTTGAACAATCCTGTTATCTGTAAGATTAATTAAGAATAAGACAACTACATTTAAAAAAATTACCTTCATTTATTCCTTCTCTAATACTCTTTATTTGTTTTTGTAGATCTGAGTTTCTCAAGTATATAATTTGCCTTCTCTCTGAAGACCTTTTTTTAACATTTTTCCCCCCTGTGGAATCAAGTTCTTTTTTCTTTTTATTAGTCATCTATTTTATACATATTAGTGTATATATGTCAATCCCAATCTCCCAATTCATCCCACCACCACCACCATCCCCCACTGCTTTCCCCACTTGGTGTCCATACATTTGCTCTCTACATCTGTATCTCTATTTCTGCCTTGCAAACTTGTTCATCTGTACCATTTTTCTAGATTCCACATATATGTTATTTTTTTTTCTCTTTCTGACTTCACTCTGTATCACAGTCTCTAGATCCATCCATATCTCTAAAAATGACCCAGTTTTGTTCCTTTTTGTGGCTGAGTAATATTCCGTTGTATATATGTACCACTTCTTCTTTATCCATTTGTCTGTTGATAGGCATTTAGGTTTCTTCCATGATCTGGCTATTGTAAATAGTGCTGCAGTGAACATTGGGGTGTATGTGTCTTTTTGAATTATGGTTTTCTCTGGGTATATACCCAGTAGTGGGATTCCTGGGTTATATGGTAATTTTATCTTTAGATTTTTAAGGAAGCTCCATACTGTTCTCCATAGTGCCTATATCAATAACATTCTTACCAACAGTGCAAGCGGGCTCCTTTTTCTCCACACCCTCTCGAGCATTTGTTGTTTGTAGATTTTCTGACGATGCCCATTCTAAGAGGTGTGAGGTCATACCTCATTGTAGTTTTGATTTGCATTGCTCTTATAATTACTGATGTTGAGCAGCTTTTCATGTGCAACATTTCTTCTTTTCTTAAATTTTTATGGGAGTATAGATATTTTACAATGTTGTGTTAGTTTCTTGCTGTACAGCAAAGTGAATCAGTCATACATATATATATATCCACTCATTTTCAGATTTCCTTCCCATTTAGGTCACACAGAGCATTGAATAGAGTTCCTTGTGATATACAGTAAGTTCTCATTAGTTATTTATTTTATACATATTAGTGTATATATGTCAACATTTCTTATGAGTCAGGTCCATTGCACACAGATTTCCAATTTTTGTTAGTCTGAGAAAGTCTTTATTTCTCCTTCACTTTTTTTTTTTTTTTTTTTGCAGTACGCGGGCCTCTCACTGTTGCGGCCTCTCCTGTTGCAGAGCACAGGCTCCGGATGTGCAGGCTCAGTGGCAATGGCTCATGGGCCCAGCCACTCCACGGCATGTGGGATCTTCCCGGACTGGGGCACAAACCCATGTCCCCTGCATCAGCAGGCAGACTCTCAACCACTGCGCCACCAGGGAAGCCCTCTCCTTCATTTTTAAATGAGAAATTTACAAAATACAGAATTCTAGTTTGGTGTTTTTGTTGCTGTTGTTTTGTTTTTTTTACTTATTGTTTTAATTGTTCACTCTACACTCTTCTTGCATTCATGGTTTCTGAGGAGAAGTTGGATGCAATTCTTATTTTTGTTTCTCTCAAAAGTAAGGTGTTTTTTTTTCTCTCACTTCTTTCAAGATTTTTTTTTCTTTATCTTTGATTTTCAGCCCTATTTCTTCAGATATTACTTCTTTTCTTTTCTTTTCTTTCTTCCTTCATCCCTCCCTGCTTCCCTGCCACTCTCTCTCCTTTTCTTTCTTTTTTTTCTTTTTCTTTCCTTCTTTCTTTCTTTCCTTCTTTCTTTTTTCTCTTTCTTTCTTCCTTTCTTTCTTTCTTTCTTTCCTTCTTTCTTTCTTCCTTCTCTCTCCCCTCTCCTTGTGGTATTCTCATTATACACATATTACACCTTTTGTAATTGTCCAGAGTACTTAGATATCTGTTCCTCCCCCAATTTTTTAGTTTTTATTTTTCCCCTTTGACTTTTAGTTTTGGAAGTTTCTATTGAGAGATTCCCAAGCTCAGAGATTCTTTTCTGAGCCATGTCCAGATTACTATTGAGCCCATCAAAAGTGTTCCTCATTTCTGTTACAATGGCTTTTATCTCTTGCATTTATTTTTTAGTTTGTCTTAGAACTTCCATCTCTCTGCCTATATTATCCATTTGATCTTGCATGTTATCTACATTTACCATTTTAGTCCTTAGCATATCACTCATAGTTGTTTTAAATTCACTGTCCTGTAATCCCAACATCCCTCTCTTATTCAAGTCTGGTTCTGCTGCTTGATCTGTCTTCAAACTGTATTTTTGCCCTTTAGTATGTCTTATACTTTTTATTAAAATCTGTACATGATGTAGTGGTGGAAGGAACTGCACTACATAAGCCTTTATTGAGGTGGTAGTAAGCTGTGTGGGGGAGGGGAAGCATTACATAGTCCCATGACTAGGTCGCAGTCTTTCAGTGAGCTTATGCCCCTGCACTGTGACCTTCACAAGTACCTCTTAGTTTCACCTCCCACTTCAGGTGAGACAGGATGGCTTCAGGCAGCTAGAGTGACAGGAGTTGGGAATTTACTTTCTCCCAAGTAGGTAGGCTCTGATAAAACCCCAAAGGTTAGGCTCTAGAAAACAAATTATCTTGAGAGGAGTCCGTTTTTGGAAGAACAGATGCTTTGGCATATTTCAAAATAATTACTTTTCCACTTCCCTTGCCTAAAGCCCAAGGGCATTTTTTTTCAAACAACCACTGTAAGAACCTGGTAAAGCTCCAGGAAACAAAAATCACAAAAATGTGAGGCCCCCTTGGAGATTTAAAGTCTCAGATTTGTCCACACTGAGCCTCCAGCACTTTGTGAAATAGTTCAGGATTTTCTACACTGGCACTGGTTCCTCCAGAGCTTTCTGTTCTTGAGTTGGGTTTCTGCTGTGGCATGTTGTGATTCTTTATGTCAGCCTGTATGTCCCTCTAATTTTAGGGACAACAGTTTTCCCTGTGACCTCATTTCTCTGATGAATCTAGAAAGAATTATTAATGTTTCAGTATGCTGAGTTTTTTAATTGTTGTTAGACTAAAGAGAATCCCAAGTTCCTTACATGTCAATTAGAAACTGGAAACACTAGATATCTTTTTATTTTAGAAATAAAACACAATTATAATATAAAGTTTTATGAAAAATTATACTTCAACCATTTTTTACAAGAAAGCTTATATTAAAAATAAGGCAGGAAATAGGTAAAGTTTTTAAATAAACAAAATTAATTTTGTTCTATTTAGAATTTACTAATAACAAATAGTAACAATATAGATAATGAACTTGTATAGTATTTAGTTTAAACTAAGAAATATAATAAATTAGACTTCTAGAATGAGGGAGTGGGGATATTTTTGAATCCTCTGCCTGACAAAACAATGAACAATAACATTGGAAAAACTATCACAACCAATTAGCTCTGAACTTTGGAATTTAACCAAAAGCACAGACAAAACTAGAAAGTCTTCATTCAAGGAAAGTTATACTGGACCATAGTAAGAATAGCAGGGCCTGTGGTATTTTAACTTGGGCTGCACCCATTTCCACTTTCATCACCATGGTTTGATAACTGTGAAAATGGGGAGATCTGTTTTGGAGATCCCTGTAAAGCACCAAACCCAAAATGCTGTCAATATTTTGACAATGTTTCCAAGATATCCCTGAAGAAAATTTATTCTCAGGACCTTGTCACCATTTGACATGACTCAAACCTCACCTCCAAGTAAAGGGATATTTCCTTGTAGTGTTAATAAACTATCACAATAATTGGGGATTTTTTCTTTTGTGGTACCCGGGCCTCTCACTGTTGTGGCCTCTCCCATTGCAGAGCACAGGCTCCCGACGCGCAAGCTCAGTGGCCTGGCTCACAGACCCAGCTGCTCCGCGGCATGTGGGATCTTCCTGGACCAGGACACGAACCTGTGTCCCCTGCATTGGCAGGCAGACTCTCAACCACTGCGCCACCAGGGAAGCCCTGAGATTTTTAACATCATAGTTGTCTAAGGCATTGAATCCTTTATGGGGTAAATAAGAGCTCAGCAAAAATTTAAATAGAAAGCCTTGAGAATAAAAACTATATTACCACATGTGACTTTGAAATGCTTCAATATATTTTTGAAGATCTAAAAATTTGATCCTATATACTGAAATGGTTTCCTCCAAGTTCATCTGTTGAAGCCATAATCCCCAATGCAACTGTATTTGGAGGTACGGCTCATAGAGAGGTAATTAATATTAAAAGATTAAATAAGGGTAGGACCATAATCCTATAAGGCTAGTGTCCTTATATGACATGGAAGAGTCCCCAGAGATCTCTCTACACACACACACACACACACCACACACACACAGAAGAATGACCATATGAAGAAAAAGGAAGAAGGTGGCAGTCTAAAATCCAGCAAGAAAGCTCTCATTAGAAGTTGAATTTACCAGAAACTTGATAAATCATATTTCTATATACAAGCAGCAATCAATATGATATAAAATTAAGAATACTATTTCTTTCATGGTAACATCATATAGAATAAAATACTCATGAATAATTTTAACAAAGAAGTGTAAAACTCGGACACTGGGAAATTAAAAAAAAAGAATTGCTGAGGGAAATTAAATAGGATATAAGTAAACAGAGAGGCACTCCTTGTTCTTGCATTGGAAAACCCAATATAGTTAAGATGTCATTTCTCCCCAAATTAATCTATACATTCAACAAATGAGATCCAAACATATAGATTAAGTCTATAGAATCTATAGATTTCTTTAAGTATTCCAGGTGTTTTCTTTGCAGAAACTGTCATACAGACACTAAAATTTATACAGAAATGCAAAAGATCTATAGATGCTAAAACTTTTGTTTGAATTATAATAGTCATTATTTTTAGATCAGTTTTACATTCATAGTAAAATTGAGCAGAAAGTACAGAGTACCCATATACTCCCTGTCCCCTACCATACACACATAGCATCCCACATTATAAATGCTGCATCACAGTGGTTGTTTGTTACAGTTGATAAATCTGCATTGACATATCATGTCTTTATTACCTAAAGTCCATCGTTTACATTGGGCTTCATTCTTGGAGTACATTCGATAGGTTATGACAAATATATAGTAGTTTCATTGTCCTAATAATCTTCCTTCTTCCCCAACCTTTGCAAACCACTGATCTTTTTATTCTCTCCATGATTTTGCTTTTTCTAGAATGTCGTAGTTGGAATCATATAGTATGTAGCTTTTTCAGAGTGGCTTCTATGTAGTAATATGTATTTAGGTTTCCTCCATTATTCTTTTTTAGCATTAAATTATACTTTATTTTCTGAACGTACCGCAGTTTACTTATCCATTCACCTACTAAAGTTCATCTTGGTTGCTTCCCAGATTTGGCAATCGTTAATGCAGCTGCTATAAATGTCCACGTGCAGGTTTTTTTTTTTTTTTTAGCAGTACGCGGGCCTCTCACTGTTGTGGCCTCTCCCGTTGCGGAGCACAGGCTCCGGACGCGCAGGCTCAGCGGCCATGGCTCATGAGCCCAGCTGCTCCGCGGCATGTGGGATCTTCCCGGACTGGGGCACGAACCCGTGTCCCCTGCATCGGCAGGCGGACTCTCAACCACTGCACCACCAGGGAAGCCCCACGTGCAGGTTTTTGTGTGGACATAAGTTTTCAACTCCTTTGCATAAATACAAAGGAGCACAATTGCTGGATTATATGGTAAGAATGTGTTTTGTTTTGTAACTACCACATTTTCTTTCAGAGTGTCTGTACCATTTTGCATTCCCACTAGGAATGGATGAGAATTTCTGTTTGCCACATCCTCGCCAGCATTTGGTTTTGTCAGTTTGTGGGACTTTCACCTATTCAATAGGTATACAGTGATATCTCATTTCTTTTTACATTTGCAGTTTCCTAATGACATGTGATTTGAGCATCTTTTCAATCAATACATGTTTTAAAAGAGCAAAGTCTGAGGACTTTTACCTGCCAGTTACAAAACTTACTATGTCGCCACACAAAACTTGCACACAAATGTTCTTAGAAGAATTATTTATAATACTCAACATTGGAAACATCTCAAATATTAATATTAACCAGCTGATGAATGGATACACAAAATGTGGTATATCAATAAAATGGAATGCTATACAGCAATGAAAATAAAACAAATTTCTGATACATGCTACCACTTGAATGGATCTCAAAAGTGTTATGCTAATTGAACAAAGCAAGACACAAGAGTCCACATATTATATGATTCCATATATATGAAGTGTCAAGAAAAGGTAAATTTTTAGAGACAGAAAGTATACAGTTGGTTATATAAGGCAGAGCATGAAAATTGGGATTAATTGTAAATGGAATTAAGGCATCTTTTTTGATGAAAATGCTTTAATACTGGTTAATTGTGATGCTTCACAGCATGCTAAATCTTCTAAACATCATAGAGTTGAACACTTGAAATGTGTAAATTATGTGATATGTAAAATGTGCCTCATTATAGCATTTTTTACATTATCCAAGATATGGAAACAGCCTAAATGTCAGTTGATGAATAACTGGATAAAGAAAATGGAAAAATATACTTATATATAAATATGTGTATAATATATATATATAGTATATACAAATATATATTATACATATATATTATATATTAAATGTATATTATATATATATAAAATGAAGTATTATTCACTCTTATAAAAGAGGAAGTTCTAACATCTGTGACAATATATAATAATAATGAGGACACTATGCTAAGTGAAATAAGCCAAATACAGGAAAAACAAATACTGCATAATTTCACTTTTAAGTGGAATCAAAAAAGTTGAACTTATAAAATCAGAAAGTAAAATGGTGGTTACCAGGGTGTGGGGTGTGCAGAAAATGAGGATATATTGGTCAAAGATACAAGGTTTTAATTATGCAGAATAAATAAGTCTGGAGATCTAATGTACAGCATGGTGACTATAGTTAATAGTTCTGTATTATATACTTGAAATTTTCTAAAAGAGTAGCAACAACACATAGTCACACAAAAGATAACTATATGAGGTAATGGATGTGTTAATTAGCTTGATTGTGGTAATCATTTCACAATGTATTCATGTATCAAAATATCAGAGTGTACACCTTAAATACATACAATTTTTATTTTTCAATTATGCTTCAACAATGCTAGGAAAAATTATGAAATATAAAAACGAATAATCAAAAACATTAAATATTTTCCACATGCACACCAGATAGTTGAGGAATAACACATACTTTCTAATTAATAGTCACAAGAAAAGACAGATCTGTGGAAGGTCAGGGGGATGGGGAAAGAACTGTGTTATGCAGTCTCTAGTGCTCTCTGTGGTGAAGTTCCAACATCAAAATATTATTGGAGTTTGGGAGTTTTAGCAGACAGCTGCAAGAATCATGCTCAAACATGATTTCCAATACTGTCAATTTTGAGAAACTGAAAAACAAGTTTTAAAATTTTCAGCAGTATTAAACATTTACAACTATCCTTATCTCACAGAGCATCAGGAGCTCACTTCTAGGAGTTCAGATGCAGACTATCCTGTTTTCAAATGATGAAGATTACCATGTCATGATCCAATAGCTCCCATGAAATTCAAAAGAATTTTAAGTGTATCTTGTCCAATCTCTGTCATCGCCACATACCCTAACATCTTGATGAGACTCCAAGTAAGAAGATGGTGAGAAATGTTCCTCTTATATTCAGTGGATAAGTTCTGTGAATTTATTATTGACCTGGGGTTTTTGCAGAGCCTAGATCAAAGTATCCTGTGAAGATGCTTTTCTAAAAGAGGTATTTATTCTCACATAGGGCCATGGCCAGCCATAGCCATCTTTATCATTTCTCAGTGGAATACACAGTCTCCTGGTGGAGAAGGTGGATAAGCAAAATGTTATCAGCAATTAATAGAGACTTCAAGAAGTATGTGATTCTGTTATCTAATTTTTTCCAGAAAAAAAAAAAATGGCCAAAGCAAGTGGTTGATATACATTCTTTAATATTCTTTAATATTCAAATGGATAAACTCATATCAAAGCTCAGTTTGTTCTTATTCCAGGGGTACTCAAATCCTGGCAGGTCCACCAGGAAATAGTATCACTTAAAACTGACATTGTTTTGGCTTGAGTCAACCAACCATTAGATAAATGATATTTGTCATTTTTTCATGCAAAGTAATGTTTTTAAATCCCTGTCAAGCATTATTAGAGTTTTAGATACTGTAGATTTACCTAAAGTTGTCTTTGAGGAAAATCTTTGGTCTTCCATAAAGATATATTAAGTATTACACAAGTCTCCAAAATAATATTTTCACTATCAAAAAACTGATATTCAATAACTGCAAATCTGAATTTTATTAGCAATGTAGATTCTCAAGTTCAAGCTCAAATACATTTGCTTTTAAAAGAAAAGTTATTTTTTCTCAAAATCCTGACCAAGAAAACACATACTTGAGTAATAAAATACTTAAAAATGTTTCTGAAACTAGAAGTAGTTTGCTGCTTAAAATGTAGCCTACTGGCAGTGTAGGTCCTCAAACTTTTTCTTTCCCATCTGTTACAGAATAAGTAGAACAAAATTTAAAAACTTTTCTAGCATCTTGAGGGAATAACGTTTTTTTTCTGTTGAATGTAATCACTTAAAAATAGGACTTCTAGTCGCATGTATTTTTTATCTTATTTTATAAAATATAGATCTTAGAAGTACTGGAAAATGTGTCATTTTACCATAAAAATGGGTTGAGAAGAATGTTCTGGAAAGGATCTGAGGTTTTGGTATCAATAAGAATTTCCTGTTTGCAGATGACCTCAATGATATGCAAATGAAATGGGAAGTTTGTTTTTTTGTTGATAATTCTTTAAAATAGAACATCTCCTTGTTTAATTGTAATAGTGGCTAAAATGAAACCACAGCTTCTGCAACTGTGAAAATGTAAACCTGTTGACAAGAGATGCCAAGCATCTGAATTGGATTGGGTAAGTACAGGTTATCATAGGTGACTGTAATGGGGAGGGTGGGCTGGACAAAGGTTTAGGGTTCTAAGCACCCAAGTTGAAGAAATTAAGAGATATCAGGGGTTCTAAAGATAGCTAAGTTCATCTTGTTAATCTTTCTGAGGCACAGAGATGGTAAGTAATTGTCCCAGGTTAAACAGCAAGTCTATGAGTGGCAGAAGCAGAGTTAAGTCTGGACATTCAGCACACACCTATATGCAACCCTCTTCTGATGCTTTCTCAGCCCCTGGGGACTTCAGAGATTTGAGGCATCTTATTCCTGACCCTCTCCCTGGATCAACTTTTGAGGGTGCCTATAGATTCTCTGTACATTATGCTCATGTATATACATGTTCACACAGGTACACACATGCCCCAGTCTCAGCTCTCATGCCCTACACCCCCTCCATGGCTGCTGCTGGCATCTATTTCTCCATATCTGGCACTTAGGGCAGCATCTTGGAACCTGCTTCTTACTTTTCCCAACCCCTAAGCAAACCAGGTACCTTGGCCAGGACAAGGTCTGGTCTCACTGGTCATGCCCTCCCTGTTCCCAATTAAACTGGGTTTGAGGAGGTGGAGACAAGATGGCAGAGTAGAAGGACGTGAGCTCACCCCCCTCATGAAAACACCAAAATCACAACTAACTGCTGAACAACCATCAGCAAGAAAACACTAGAACTTATGAAAAAATATATCCTACATATAAAGACAAAGCCAAAGCCAAAACAAAATGGTAGGAGGGGTGAAATCACTATAAAATCAAATCCTATACCCACTAGGTGGGTGATCCATAAACAGGAAAACATTTATACAACAGAAATTATCCCACAGGAGTTAAAGTTCTGAGCATTATATCAGGCTCCACAGCCTGGGGGTCTGGCACTGGAATGAGGAGGCCCCAGAGCACCTGGCTTTGAAGCTCAGCTGGGTTTAAATGTAGGAATTCCACAGGACAGAGGGAAACAGAAACTCCACTCTTGGAGGATGCACACAAGGTTTTGTGTGTACCAGAACCCAAGGGAAAAAGCAGTGACCTCATAAGAGACTGCGTCAGACCTACCTGCTGGTATTGGAGGTCTCCTGCAGAGGTAGGGGGCAGCTCTGGCTCACTGTGGGGACAGAGACACTGGTGGTGGTAGTTCTGGGGAGTGCTCATTGGGGTGAGTCCTCCTGGAGGCCGCCATTTTCTCACCAAAACCTGACCCCACCCAACAGCCTATAGGCTCCAGTGCTAGGATGCCTCAGGCCAAATAACCAACAGGGCAGGAAAACAGTCCCACCCATCAGAAGACAGGCTGCTTAAAGTCTTCCAGAGCCCACAGCCCTGCTAAACCCACCCCTTGCCATGGCCCTGCCCATCAGAAGAACAAGACCCAGCTCCACCCATCAGGGGGCAGGAACCAGTCCCTCCCACTAGGAAGCCTACACAAGCCCTTTAGACCAGCCTCATCCACCAGAGAGCAGACAGTAGAAGCAAGAAGAACTATAACCCTGCAGCCTGCAGAACAGAAACTGCAATCATAGAAAGTTAGACAAAATGAGATGGCAGAGGAAATGTCCCAGATAAAGGAACAAGAAAAACTTCAGAACAACTAAGTGAAGTGGAGATAGGCAATCTACCCAAAAAGGAATTCAGAGTAATGATAGTAAACATGATCCAAGATCTAGAAAAGGAATGGAGACATAGATCAAGAAGATACAAGAAATGTTTAACAAAGAGCTAGAAGATCTAAAGAACAAACAAACAGAGATGAACAATACAATAACTGAAATGAAAAGTACACTAGAAGGAATCAATAGAAGAATAACTGAGGGAGAAGAATGGACAAGTGAGCTGGAAGACAAAATGGTAGAAATCACTGTTACAGAAAAGAATAAAGAAAGAAGAATGAAAAAAAAAAATGAGGCTAGTCTAAGAGACCTCTGGGGCAATATTAAAGTCACCAACATTCACATTATTGGGGTCCCAGAAGAAGAAAGAAAGGACCTGAGAAAATATTCGAAGAGATAATAGCTGAAAACTTCCCTAACATGTGAAAGGAAACAGTCACCCAAGTCCAGGAAGCACAGAGTCCCAGGTAGGATAAACCCAAGGAGGAACACACTGAGACACATAGTAATCAAACTGACAAAAATTCAAGACAAAGAGAAAATATTAAAAGCAACAAGGGAAAAGCAACAAATAACATACAAGGGAATTCTCATAAGGTTATCAGCTGATTTTTCAGCTGAAATGCTACAGACCAGAAGGGAGTGGCAAAATATATTTAAAGTAATGAAAAGGAAGAACCTAAAACCAAGAATCCTCTACCCAGCAAGGTTCTCATTTGGCTTTGACAAAGAAATAAAGTGGATCTGTTTCTAAAAAAAACCATGAAAAGTACTAGAAGGAATCAATAGAAGAATAACTGAGGGAGAAGAATGGACAAGTGAGCTGGAAGACAAAATGGTAGAAATCACTGTTACAGAAAAGAATAAAGAAAGAAGAATGAAAAAAAAAAATGAGGCTAGTCTAAGAGACCTCTGGGGCAATATTAAAGTCACCAACATTCACATTATTGGGGTCCCAGAAGAAGAAAGAAAGGACCTGAGAAAATATTCGAAGAGATAATAGCTGAAAACTTCCCTAACATGTGAAAGGAAACAGTCACCCAAGTCCAGGAAGCACAGAGTCCCAGGTAGGATAAACCCAAGGAGGAACACACTGAGACACATAGTAATCAAACTGACAAAAATTCAAGACAAAGAGAAAATATTAAAAGCAACAAGGGAAAAGCAACAAATAACATACAAGGGAATTCTCATAAGGTTATCAGCTGATTTTTCAGCTGAAATGCTACAGACCAGAAGGGAGTGGCAAAATATATTTAAAGTAATGAAAAGGAAGAACCTAAAACCAAGAATCCTCTACCCAGCAAGGTTCTCATTTGGCTTTGACAAAGAAATAAAGTGGATCTGTTTCTAAAAAAAACCCCAAAACACAACAAAACAAAACCTAATAATTAATTCTCCAAATCACTAATTTGCCTAAAATATAATTCTGAGTGTTTTGGCATTTACTTTTATGTTCCATTCAATTTATACATAGTTTTGAATTTTTAAAAATAATTTTAGCCATTGCATTAGTTAAATGTATTACTCTAAAGCATTTAAAATGCTTATATTTAGCAAAGATAGATTTATTTTTTATAACTGGGACTCTCTTATCAACTGAAAAAAAAAAAAAAAGCACAACCTAAAAGCTGAGAATTATGTTTTATTTGGCAGGCTTGCTGAGGACTTCAGCCCGGGATACAGTCTCTCAGATTGCTCTGAGGGACTGCTCCAGAGGTAAGCGGGGAGCCAGGATATACATATGGGAAGGTGCAAAATCTGAGCTCACTGAACTCATTCCTTTGATATGCACCTTAGCTATCTAGGGCTGGTATCCTGTTCTTTCCCATCCTGAGTCCCCTCAGGGTGCAAGTGGGGGGGAGGCGGCTGCAATGGCCATCCACACTCTTTTTGAACACTGTATCTTCTTAGAGCACTTAGAGGAATTTCAGTGAGTTTACATAAAGGCTATATTAAACATTTAATTCTGTTTTTAATTTTATTTATATTTAAGATCAATAAATATATTCAAATTTCATCAAAGGTAATTTCTTTTGCACCAAAAATGTCATTCAATGATTCTTCATTGTGAACTGGCTGTAGGTGCAGTGGTCACAAAGGGATTTTTTCGTGGGAACTCAGCCCTGTTGAATAAGTTTAATTTCCTCTTTAACTTTTTTGTTGATTTTGCAGTAACTCCCTGACTTACTTGTGTAACCATATTAGAGATTGTGCTTAGCAATTTTCAGAGTTACTGACTAATTTTGTCTAAATCCTCAGCAGGACAGGAAACACTTCACCAGGGTAGTTGTAGTAGTCAAGGGAGCATTTTATGTTATTGTCCCCTTTGCCAGTTACAAACATTAAATTACAAAGCAGTAAACAGTACTCATTCCTCCCTTTCCAACACATACACACAAAGGAAAAGCAGTGTCAGTGATTGATTGCATCTATCACTTAAAGTTGAAAATCAGTGATGCCTGCGTTGTATCCACCCCTTCTAAAACATTTCAAACATGTTCTTGACTGAGGTTAGGTGTTAAATCTCATTTGATCAGCTTCTTGTAAATATCACTCCAATGAGTAATAGTATGAGGGATGCTTAGCTCTTTTTGAAGTTAGATATGTTACTACCATATGAAGAATGTCTCCTTTGTAAAACCACATTTATGTTTGTCCAATTTTTTTTTCGATGAGCATATTGTAATTTTGTTTAGGTAATTAGTTTCACTGATCAGTTTCAGAAAAAAGTAATGCTATTCTCTTTTATTAGGTGTTGAAAACAGATACAACTTTCTGTTTATGTTTTGACAGCTCAGAAGTGTAAGCCAGATTTACTATAATAATAATAACCATAGTTTATACATCTGATATATTTATTATCAGTCCCCTGAGGTCTAATGTTCTTGCATTCCAGTCATCAGAGGGCAATGCTCCCCTTCTGTACATTTCTTCAACCTTATCCATCAATCATACAATATCAATGAATGCACTATTATTACACACTCCCTATTATTTTCCTTTCTGAGTAATTC
This sequence comes from Lipotes vexillifer, assembly GCF_000442215.2. Taxonomy (NCBI): domain Eukaryota; kingdom Metazoa; phylum Chordata; class Mammalia; order Artiodactyla; family Lipotidae; genus Lipotes; species Lipotes vexillifer. The sequence goes on from NW_006787395.1 coordinate 415,373, forward strand.
ACTATGATCCCACAGTGTAACTTTTTCACTTAATTCTCTCTAAACAGAAAACATTAATTCCTTAAAACAGTTAAGGAACAAAAAAAGTCTAAATTTTTGAATTTGTAAAAAGTATGTTTTAGTTTAAATAGGTAGATTTCATATCCAGGAGAGAGAGAGAGAGAGAGAGAGAGAGAGAGAAAGAGAAAGAGAGAGAGTATGCAGCTCTCCATATACAAACCAAAAAACATCAAACATACATTTTGAATAGGGTTAGTAACAAAAGGATGATGTACCCAGCTGTGATATTATCTGTCCTACAATCCAAATATTTGTTAAGGATTGTTCAGTGCTACTGCAATTGTCACAGGGCATCATTTGAAGGCTCTATGAATAGTTGTAGCACTTCTTTACATTTGAGTTATAAAAATACAAAAATGATACACAAGATCACCAAATCCATATTATATATTAAAATTTTACGTAAACTGAGCATATTGAACATGGTATTACCACATAGAACTGGTTAAATCCTGAAGAATATGAGCTAAAACTATTTCCTTCTTCCTGTTTCTGTGTCTCAGATGTGAATCTTACTCTATCCTATGAACGTCTATCAGTACTTTCAAAAATTATGGAATAATATTTTCATTCTTGGGTTTTATTACTATTTCTCTACCTATTTCTGATCTTAACTCATAGATATTAGCCCATTGTGTTACTCATTCTTGCATGTGGTGTTTCTTTTTCTACCAGGAACCACATCTCTATCTCTTATAACTCCATGATTTCCACCCTAAGTAGTAGGTTTTATACTTCTGATTCTGAAAGCAAGAACCTTCATAATGGTACTTGTTTGAATGGTTCTTCCAATGGACAGAGTGAAGGACTCTGTAAAACTTCTCTTCATTATTCCTAAACATCTTCCATCTTTTAATTTAAATTTTTGACAACCTCAAAACATGAGTTGATTGTGGAGAAAGATTTATCTTTTTTCAGCCTTACTGTGTTTAACCTTTACTTTTAACATTGACTTCTATATTATTTAGCAGAGTAAGGCTTCATCTCCAACTGCCACTGAATCAGATTTAACATTACTTCTAACATTACAAGAGCTCAAACAGATAGGGTCCCTATTGTGAGACACATAAAAATATTTTCAAGGGGAAAAAAGAAACACAACTGTCTCCTCAGCATCTGGGAGCCCTATGACTGGAAAGGATACAAGTTTTAACAGAATGTGTCTGGTTACTCAGCCAATGCTCAAGTTAGACTGGATACTGACAAGGAATTTATGATGTGATGGCTACCATTCAAATAAACCTGGAAATCTCAGTGGCTGAACAAAATAGAAGAAAACTTCTTACTAGTGTAAAACCAAAAATGGTCTTAGTTGGTGAGTGGCTTTGCTCTCACCAGCTTTCAAGGACCAAAGTCTTCTCCAATCTTTGTACTGTTTTCTCTAGGACTTGGGATTCCTTGACATTCACTCAGTGAGTGAGAGTAAAAAACAGTGGAGAAGGTATACCTACTTTTATAATACTTAGCTAAAAGTGAGACACAAAGATCCACTCATTTTCTATTTGGAAAATGAATCACATGACTCCAATATGTGCAAAGAAAGCTGGGAAATGTAGTCCAACCTGGACAACCACATCTCCAGAACTCTGCATACTGAAAAGGGAACACAATTCAGTAGTTAGATGCCTTCTCACCTATGCACAGGAAATAACTTTTTCCAGCTCCTTAATTTTATAGGTGAGAAAATGGAGGCCCAGGAATGTAAATTATAAGTCCAAAGTCACCAAGATAAGTGCTTGCAAATATAATCGGGAGTCATTTATTCTGTCTCTGTGTTGCATTCTGAAAATCTTCACGGTGCATAATCGTGGGTAGGGCTTGTGCTTAGTCCTTCAGTGATAACACAGATGCCTGGGAATTGTGATCTCATGAAGAATGAGAACTGAGCTGAAAGAAAGAATACAAGTCATAACAAGGATGAACAAATAATTTATATTTCAAACTGGGACACTAATGAGATTGTCATGGGCAAACAATAAAAAAAAAAAAAAAGTTTCTTTTCCTGGCAAAATTCACCTGGGGAAGATTTTGTAGAAAATACTTCAAGGAGAGAGTTGATAACATATAGGATTTGTTTCACTTTCTAGTCCCAACTGAACAATTATGATATATTTGTATGTCTTCTTGAGAAGAAATTCTTTCCTGTTGACATATCAATTGACTGAAGGGACTCAGAAATATAATTCTTAAAAAAAACTGAAAATAACTTGAAAGAACAACTGCTATAGTAAAAAGAACTCATGTTGAACATAATTCTGAACAAGTTGTTTCCCCATTGTATCTACAAATTTCAAAATGATCTTTAAGAGATTATGGTGAAGATGAGAGAGGCAAGGGTAGAAATGGAGAATCCACATTTTATCTTCAGTGTCTAAATCACCCCAAATATATAAAGTCTTTTGAAGATGGGACAATAGTACAGAAAAGGTATTTGATAAAATTGTACCTTTCTGTCATCTTTTCTGGGCAAGCTTCCCCACATTCCATGCCCTGCAGCACAAAGAACTTCCCCTTCATAACTTTGTAAACATTTGCAATTCCCTGTGGAATGCCAGCTGTAGCTAACATATGGTGCTACCCACAAACTAGTCCAAAATGACTGCCCACACAGATAAATTCACTTTTAGCTGTCTTGTTATTCTAGTTTAATGATGTAGGGCTGGCTAACTCCTGTGATATCTTCCAGCAGGAAAGACAACTGCTTGGTTTCAAAATCTTGTTTCAAGCACATTTTTAAAACACATTACACCATCATTTGTATCAATTTCTCTCTGCCATCCCCAGTTCTGATCGGATCTCTGACATAATTCCTGTTTGCAGATGTTGACTCTGTACAGCTGAATGTGCTGTGCAAACATCATCTATAGACAGCCTGGGAGTCACCATCCACTCAAAAGAGATGAAGGAGTTTGAGCCTTCACTTGGCACTGGAAGAAGCAGTGACTTTCCTTAGGTATCAGATTGTTTTCCTCATTTCACATCACTTGTAACTGTGTTTATGGAGTTTTAAAATTAATAATTTAGTTTTATCAAGACATAATAATTCCTTTTCCTAGCATAAAGGCAATGGATGTCTAGAAATGTTGGATTCCACATTCTATTAATAGAGACAAGTGTTGTGAGCATTACCTGGCACAGTGCAATAACAGCGATGTTAGTAGCAGCAAGGACTGTGTATCACAGGCTTAGTCTGTACCATACCTGGTCTTAGTGATTCGACTATTAGTTATTTTAATCTCCCCAACAAAAATCCTGTGGGTTAGGTGTGATTACCAGCTCCATCCTATTGTTGAGGAAAGTGAAGTTAATTAAATTTCCTAAGGTTATTCATCTAGTAATAGATTAAAACAGACACATATATGTACATACACACATTTATATATGATAAATTATACATATCAAAATATATACATGCATATACACATATATATTTCTAGTGTGTGTGTGTGTATACATTTATATAAATATGTACATAGTCTGATATTTATCTGTTCTGCTTCTATGAAAACTTTCCCTGTAATTCTAACCACAATTTCCTTTAACTTTTGCTTACAAGCTATTTCTTAATTTCTTTGTTCATTAAACTAAAGCTTGTTATGTGGCCCCTTCGATTTTACAGTGGGGAGCGTAGCATCTCTAGAATGTGCATTTCACCGGTGCCAGGATCCTTGTCCTGTTCATTACTGACAACATCTATGGTAGCCCCTCCCCCATGCAATAGGCATTCAATATTCAATTAATATGATTTGAACAGATTCATAGTCAATCTTGTTTCCAGCCCCATCCTCCCACCACCACATCCTGGAATTGTATGCTGCAGGTGAAAAAAAGTACCGCTTTGAAAAATCAGTGTATAAAGTTTGAGAAAAATAATCCTAGCTAAGTCCCTGAAATCTTTATTCTTCAGGTTCCTTATCTGTACTATAAGGGTGCAACCAACCTCAGAGGACTATAAGAATCACTATATAATTGTATAACAAATGTGAAAATGTTTTGTAAACTGAATCATATCAATAAATTTGCAGTATTTTATGATTGCACCGACTGTGGCTAGTTTTAGGTATTTCCTCCCAAAGAATAGCATTATTACTATCCAATACCTATTTGTAAAATATTTAATTCTAATTAAGAAAAAATGTTATAAGCATAGTGTATGGAAATATGGGCAATATAAGAGTTGCATGATGAAAAGTGATACCCAGATGAGGACTGTCATAGAGTGGACCCGTCAAAGAGCAGGATCCAGTTCAAGCTCCTGAAAGGTTGTCATCAAGGCAACACCAGGCACTGCTCATCACGCAAAGAGGCTGGGCTGGGAACACAGATCCCAAGGCCCTAGGTCACAGACCATTTGGCAATTTGTCTTAGGGACTCCACTCTCAGCTTTAGTCTTCTCGACTAAGAGTGAAGAAGTAGAGTGGAAATGTCAGAACACTTTCTGCTATGGTTAACTTCTGTGATGTCCAAACTTGCTTATTTCCATCATAATTTCAACATGAATAAATTCCCTCCCTTGGCGTTATAAGACATGATAACCCCAAATCACAATCGTTTATGATCTTATGACTTTAACAAGTCAGATACAAAGTCAGTTTTCCCTTTTGAAGCCAGGAGAGCAGGTAAGCTCATGACCAGAGGGGAAGCAAAGCCACCAGCCCCCACTGGTGCCTGAGCCCGTGATGTGGGCTGTCCCTCCCAGACACCTTAAGCCCCTTGGCCCCATCCTGTCTGTGGAGATGGGGAGAGTGAGAGCAGTGATGACAAAATTCTCCTAGTACACGTTTCCTAAGATTTTCATTTATTTTTATAAAGCTCACAAATGCTGTATCAGGAAGTATTACTTACTGAGCATCTATTTCTCAGACAACGTATTTAACATGCTATATGTATTTTCTCTAATTCTAATGGCATTTCTTAGATGAATAAATCTGTTTAAGGATGCTAAACTGAGGTTCATGGAAGTTAATATATGTGTAAAAATTCACACAGCAAGGAAGGGTGAAGGCTGTGGTGCCCATGCCAGTCTTGAATGGCAGAGGGAACGTTTCCAGGCAGTGACTGGAAAAGGAGAGTTTGCTCTGAAGGTGATGAAGTTTAAGCTGCATCTCCCCTCACCTTCATACCTCTACTCTAGTGCCCCAGGATGGGCCTTAGCAATCAATTCATTTCCATGGTCATGTGTTTTGGTAAAATAAATGGATATAAGGTTATCCTTCTTAGTGTGCCCACCTGTTTCCAAACTTTATAAGCTTTAGAGTTCACAAATCATCGATGTGTCTCTTCCCCCCACCTCCAGTGCTCCAGATCAGTCACAGGCTCACATGCACAGGTGTGCATGTGTGCATATGTACACAGTAAGACTAGCCAAAGACTCTGAGCACTTAGCTCATGCATAGTACAGTTCTACTCTCCTGTTGTTACACTCAAAGAACTTCTTATTTACTGAGTGAGGTCCAACCAGTTGATATACATGGGAAGAGGGTATGCAACCATACTTAGAGCAGTCAGGTAAAGTTTCCGGATATTCAGATTATTTATGGATTGTATTCTTCTGTGGATTATTACTATTTATAAATGCAGTATTTTACATCTTCATATAATTAAGCAAGAATGGGTAAGGAATATAACTGAATACTATATTTTTTGGTGGCTTAAACAACACAAGTTTATTATAATTCTGTAGGTCAGAAGTCCAATGTGGTTCTTAAAGGGTTAAAATCAAGGTGTTGGCAGGACTGCATTCTTTTCTGGGGGCACTAGGGTAGTATCTGTTTTTGTCCTTTTTCAGCTTCTAGAGGCTGCCCATATTTCCTGTCTTATGATCAAGTCCTTCTCACACTTCCAGTCTTTCCTTCTTCCATTTATTCATGTGATTAGACTGGGCTTGGCCAGGTAATTCAAAATAACCTCCGTACCTCAAGTTCCACATCTACAAAGTTCCTTTTGCCATGTAAAGCAACACATCTACACATAACAGGGATTAGAATGTAGACATACGTGGGGGGTGGATTTGATTACTATTTTTTTTTTTTTAGCAAACAGATTGCCTTCACATGACACAACATTTCAAAATTAATTATTTAAATATAATTTAAAAGAATAGTCATTAAAACTAATGTTCTTTTAAACTACTATGGTGGCTCTGTTCTAGGTACAGAACTTTTAGTTTTAGTTTTAAACTTTTGGTAAGTTAATCTATTGTGTTGCATTAATGAGTTTATCCCCTCTAGATAACATCTTACTGTGATCAACACTTATTACAATTATTTCACAACCTACATGTGTGATGCTGAAAAGAGAAATCTGGTCTATATAATCAAACAGGAAAATGTGGGACAGAGGGGCTTTTTGGATTACTAATTAAGAAACTCTCATTTTGTCTGGAAGAACCAAATTACCTCAGTCTGAGACATCCTGAATATTCCCTCCACCATGGAATAGGTGACTATAGTTGACCTTTATCTCTGCTAAATACATGGTCTCCATGTGGAAGAAAGGGGGCCATGGAGGTAATTCCTAATACCCTGAAAAAATATCTCCAAGTCTTTCTTAAGAATTTTTCAGTTGCAGTGTTAAGATCCCACAATATACCACATGTCTGGCTCTCGTTCTGTGAATCCCCACTGCTATGCAAAGAGACTATTACAGGGGAGATATTAAACCATCCTGGCTGACCCCTCGCAGTGTAGGATGACAAATGAAAAGGAGAGTTGAAAGAGCCACCTGTTTTCCTTACATGACACCCTGCACAACATTTGTAATGGGATTAACATTATTCCTTCCAGTCTGAGTCAGGAGCATCCCTGCTTTACCTGCAAAGGTAGTCCATTTGTTTACCCTGTGATAGATGTACGATTGGATTTAAGGCCATCTTGGGGAATCAGATGTGCATGCCCAGGATAAAAGAGCAGCTTTAAGAATTATGAGCAGAATGTTACAAAAGTAATATTTTTGCTGAAGTCATTTGGTCAAGAGAGAAAAAGAAACTGATATAAAGTTGGATGTAACAGAATCATGGTAATGTGACCTGTTGCTTTTGTGTATCCCTAAGGAATGAAAGCTTGATCCTTAAATTCAGATAGTGAAACGTGAATATGCTTCCTCCCCAATAGAAAGCTAAATGATCATTTGTACCCTAACAACAACATTCTCTGCTCCTCAGAACCCTGTCTCAATTAAGCCAGAATTCCAACTTCTTTCATATTGTTAAGATACAGTGATGTAACACAATACAAAACAATATATACAGCTGTTAAAAAAAATTCAACTGAGTACATTTTAAAGATTTAATTGGGTTTATTCAATGCTTCATGAATTGGGCAGTATCGCATCTAGCAGATGGAAAGGAGCTGTACAAAATGAAAGACTTTTATAGTCAGAAGTGATTGGGAACAAGGAAGTTATACCAGCAAAAAGCGGATTGGGTGTGGCAAAGTCGCTTTCCTTTAGGGGATGGCAGGTGTCTAGTAGTTCTGACCAGGTGATTCCTGATTGACTGGTTTAGGATTCCATTTCTGGGAGAGTCGGAACTGTAATTGTCTCCATTTGGTGATGTGAGGCTTAGCATAAGTGACTCCTTTTTGGGCTCACTGTCCTGATTTTTAACAATCCTCCTAACCACTTTGGTTCAGACTCTCAGCCTAACTGAGAGATGTAATCAAAATTTAAGGCATTAATGCTACTCCCAGCTACTGCTCTGAAGTTCTAGCAGCTTTTGCTGAATCTCTCTGTGGTAGTCACAGGTCACAATGTTTCTTGCTAAATCTCTTTGTGGTATTTACAGGTCACATTGTCAGGTTCACATTCTAAGTTGGTCATTCTCTCTGTTCCTTTTCTGACAGTTTAGTCTGAGGGAGATTAGTTTTTTGGTAAACACTCATTTAAAGTTTTTGAGAGAATACAGTGCACCAGGGAGACTATTATGATTATTAAAAACAGGGTAAGTTCCAATATCTGGAGTACACTTTGGAGCCATGGTCTCCAGGACCCAAATCAATCAAAATCAAACAAGTCAAAGAAAGACTCTTTGAAGCAGTCACTTTCTTAAATCAAGTGGCTTGTTCAATGATCTTATGCAGCTGAGTCTCAACGTCCCCAGAAAGTTTAATCCAAGTGCAGCAGGTAGTGATGGCCACAGCAAAAACACTTCCCTGCTCAGCTCAAAGATAATCAAGGGCTGTCTTGTTAACAAGAACACTTCAGCCAGAGAGTCTAGGAATTTTTATTGGGCAGCTATTGCTTTAGCAGTAGATTCTGCAGTATCTTCATGAATTAAGGAGAGGTTTCTGATCACAGCCTCATGTGCACTCACTCCTTGTTAGGACATTAGGGTTCAGTCAAAGGGAGGTAATTTTGAATCATGAATGCCTCTCAGTAATTCCTGTTTGAGTCTTTGTTGAGGCTCAAGACTGGAAAGTTGACAGGTACGGAGGCCAACAAAATCTGAGGGCCCCTAGACCAGACACACACTTTTATTCTTGTTACCATCGCCTGGTGTCCCTGCCTTTGTACAGAGCCAGACACAATGGTCCTCAGGTTTGGGGCTGTTAACCGGAGACAGAGAAAAGGATCCCCAGGGTTAGGGAGTCTGACATGATAGAAAGGGAGCTGGGTTCATTCCAGAGAAACTGAAGCACTGGACATCAGAGAAAAGGTTGTGAGCAGCAGAACTACAGAATCACCAACACTGTGACAAATCTAAGTTGTTCAGAGGCTGGATTACCCCTCTTGGCAATGGTCTGTGATATGTGAACAGTGGCATTATCTTTCTGAGTCAGAACAAGGAAAAAGCTGGACAAAAGAATCATAAAGACCTTCATGATGTAAGAATTAGGAAAAAGATGCTCAGAAAGGGAAGGAGTGGGAGTTCCCTAGCAGTTCAGTGGGTAGGACTTGGCAGTTTCACTGCTGTGGCCCCAGGTTCAATCCCTGATCAGGAACTAAGATGATCCCATAAACCACGTGGTGCAGCCAAAAAAAAAAAGAGGAATGAAAAGAAACATAAGAAACATTCTTGATCCTCTTGAGCTGATGTCTTGGAAGGATGCAGTCTACCTCAATAACAGCTACTTCTGTAGCTGTATCAATAACACTTTGATTTTGAGGTCTTGTGCAGTTCCTAGAGTCTGAAGGAGCTGTTTTTACTTGGGAGATGCAGACCGAAGTTTCAAGTCCCTGAAGTTTGGCTGCTGTCTAGGTAGTGAGGAGGACCAGATATAATCCCTTCCAAAGACATTCAAGGGCAGTCTTTGTTCTTAGTGATTCCAAAACAGAAGCATGGGAGAAAATTGGAAATATTACTTTGGAGAGTCATGGCCAGATATTTGAGGAAACTAGAATAATTCAAGATCCAGTTCAGATTATACATATATAACAAAATCTTACAGACAATTAACAGAATTAGAATCTAATATCTACAAAGGTGCGAACATAATTTTCTCTCTACAATTAACCCCCATTTTTTTACCAAAGACAATTCCAGTTAAACTAATTTTTGCATTAAAGGTGATCTGCTTATTTACATAAGTGCAGCAAGAACAGTAATTAACTATATAAGTTCTTTTTAAGACTGCATTGCTGGAACATTTTTTTTAAAGAAATCTCAAATTGATCTCTTAAAAGCTTCTGAGGCCAAGATGTTGAGCCAAGATTTTACCTGCAATAACTATAGTTTGGATGAATTCCCCTCTTCATGAGGTCCCCAACATATCATGAGGTTCATGGGCCTGCCAGGAAGCGATTTTTCTTACTGACCTGGTAAGACCCCCAGGAGCTGTAAACAAGGTACCAGCCAAGTTTTTCAAGGAGCTTTAAGCTTCATAAAGTCACCTTAATTTCTTATAGCTGTGTGGTCATATTCCAGTCTATGTTCATCTCTGTCTAATATGACATTCCAGTCAAGGCCTTGGCAACATAACCATTGCTTCCAGTTGTGTCCTCTTACAAGGAGAGCAGATTCTTGTCCAACTTATGAAAATGCTTAATTATATCACCATGGAAAGGATAATTAAGGGTTTCCAAATTCTGGGGGTGGATCAGGTAGGGAGAAAAAGTAAACATTTACAAAGGTATACGTTATCATATTCAGTCATAGATAGCTTAAGAGAAAAGTTTTCCGTAAATGTGGAAAAGCAAATCATTAATGAACCAGCAATGATTCAAACAAAAAAATCATAAAAATTAACATAAAGCTCCTTTGTTCATTCAGCCCAGTGTGATTAATACTTGTTTTACTTGAATCCAGTTTTTCTATGAGCTCTGTACATTTTTACCACAGTTCAGTTTTATGGTCTTAAAGTTATCAGAAACCTGTACTTGTCAAAATTCTTTCCATGAATCTCCTTGAAAATAAAGCACTTTTGTAAGAACACTTTTGCAAAAGCATTAGAGTAAAATAATAGCTTTTTGTAAATGACAAAGGTTTAAAAATGGCTATGGATAAGGGTCTGATGAGAGTTTATCATAATGAAATTGACAAGGAAATTTGTTTATTTCTGTGATATACAACACTTTAAATCAATAACTGGAATTATGGCTGATAACAATATAATAGGATATAATATTTCTAGAAATTCCATACAATTTCTACGACACATATTAATAATGTGTATTTATACAAATATAACACAATTATTGTTTTTATTTGATAATGCTTTCTATGTAATTTAAATAAGCCTAATTAGTTTAACATCTCTCTTTTCATAAGGAGAGAAAACAAATCTTTTCAGACATTTCAGGGCCCCTCTGAAAAATCTCAACGTTAGTTCAAGGTCAAAAAAACTTTATATAAATATTTTTTAGGGGAGCTTATCAAAAATATCTATTTGGGGTTTACCTGGTGGCACAGTGGTTGAGAGTCTGCATGCTGATGCAAGGGACACGGGTTCGTGCCCCGGTCCGGGAAGATCCTACATGCTGCTGAGTGGCTGGGCCCATGAGCCATGGCCGCTGAACCTGCACGTCTGGAGCCTATGCTCTGCCTCAGGAAGGTCCACAACAGTGAGAGGCCCATGTACTTCAAAAAAAAAAAAATCTATTTGGTAATATTGTGCATATTTTCATATGCCTGTTGCTCATCTTTATGATTTCTCTGGAAAAATGTCTACTCAGATTATCCACCCATTTTTTTTTTTTTTTTTTTTTTTTTTTTTT
>NW_006787395.1:427441-429294 GCF_000442215.2 Lipotes vexillifer
GTCCCCTGCATCGGCAGGCGGACTCCCAACAACTGCGCCACCAGGGAAGCCCTATCCACCCATTTTTAATTGGATTATTTGGGTTTTTCTTTTTGTTATTGAGCTGTATGAGTTCTTTATATAGTTTGAATATTAACCTTTTATTGGATATATGATTTTCAAATATCTTCTCCCATTCAATAAGTTGTCTGCTTATTTTGTTGATGGTTTTCTTTGCTGTACAGGAGATTTTCAGTTTGATGTAGTACATTTGTTTAGTTTTGCTTTTGTTGTCATTTTGTTTGGATTCAGATCCAAATAAATATCACCAAGAGAGAAGTCAACATCACTGATCATCAGGAAAATGCAAATTAAAACACAATGAGATATTACCTCACACCTGTCAGAATGTCAGTTATCAAAAGGAAGAGAAATAACAAATGTTGGTGAGGATGTGGAGAAAAGGTAACCCTCCTGTGCTGTTGGTGGGAATGCAAATTGGTGCAGCAACTATAGAAAACAAAAAGGAGATTCCTCAAAAATTAAGAATAGAACTACCATATGACCTAGAAATTCCACTTGTATTTATATGAACAAAACAAAAACACTAATTCAAAAAATATATATGAACCTTTATGTTCATTGCATTATTTATGACAGATAGATACAGAAGCAACCTAAATGTCTAGCAATGGATGAATAGAAAAAGATATTCATCAGCCTTATAAAAGAATGAACTCTTGCCATGTGCAACAACATGCATGGACCTAGAGTGTAGATTGAAATAAGTCAGATAGAAAAAAATAATGTAAGATTTCACTCATATGTGAAATCTAAAGAAACAAAACAAACAAACAAACCAAACCAAAACCAAACAAAACTAAAACATACAGAGAACAGATAGGTGGTTGCCAGAGGGGAAGAGGGTTAGGGGGGTGGACAAAGTGGTTGAAGGTGATCAAAAGGTACAAACATTCAGATATAAAATAAAGAAGTCATGAGGATGTATTGTATGACATGGCGACTGTAATCAATAATTTACTGCATATTTAAAAGTTGCTAAGATAGTAAATCTTAAAAGTTCTCATCATAAGAAAAAAAAGTGTTTTAACTTGATATGATGACAGATGGTGACTAGACTTATTGAGATGATCATTTTGCAATGTATACAAATGTCAAATCATTATGTTGTACAGCTGAAACCGTATGTCAACTACGTTTCAATAAAAAATACATTTAACAAAAGTGAAAATAGAAGATGTTAAAGGGAAATACAGAAGGTTACATGTCTGTGAGCAAAACTTAACTCTTGATGTTGACAAGACTGCGTTTTCTAAGTAATCAAAGACCTGATAAAGTTAATGTGAAGCACTGTAAATTATTTTGGCAAGACACAACATCTTTGCTGCTTAGGTACATAACTGAAATGTTTAAAGCAAACAAACAAACAGAACAAAAGCAAAAACAAAAACAAAACAAAACAAAACAAAATAAATTTTCACCATCTGTTATCAAAAGCAGACCAAAAGTCCAAAACTTTTTTCTTCTTTTAATGGAGAGAAAACCAAAATCTAATTTTGTGCCAGTGTCCTTTTGATACAAAAACTTAAATAAATTAATCCCAATCTTATCCAGCTTGACCATGCATAAAATTCCTTTCCTAAGATCCCTTTCCACAAAACTTCTACAACTTTGTCTTATGATTTTATTTTTCTTTTTTCATTCTGCAACAATCATTCTACTTCTGTTAACTACTTTTCATAAATAGTTGCTTCCTTTCACCTCTATTATTTCTAAGTAGTTTTAATTACATGGAGAGATTAGAATTCCTAACCTTTAGAATTCTTTTTTTTTTTTTTTTTTTTTTTTTTTTT